>NW_026112692.1:0-73146 GCF_024323335.1 Lathyrus oleraceus | reverse complement strand
GCAATAACAAATAAGCAAAACAAATGATACCGGATGCCAATCAATGGACTTACAACAATCTCACAAACAAGGGGGATACTGGATACCATTAATGGATTTACACCAATCTCCTAAAACAAACATGGATATCAGATGCCAATAAATGGACTTATACTAATCTCCTAAGAACAAAACAAGAAAACCGATACCGGATGCCAACCACTGGACTTATACCATCTCCACTGTGCTCTTAACCTTAACATTGAGAGTTAAGGTGAAGCAGATGAAATGGAGATGAGGGGTGTGCCTCATAGCTTCTATCCCTGGCCTGGGAGAGCTTTGAAGATTAGAAAGTGCGGGAGTTCAGAAAGTTGGAACTCTCTCCACAAGTGAATGACTCTATAGATCTTGGGTTAGTATCCACAATGCATCAACATGTAATGTGAGCAAAGGGATGACACACTGAATAGTAGTAGATGGATTACACATCTCTTTTATCTACCAATGCCTCATAAGAGGACTTTTCCTGCTTGGCACAAGAGTAAATAATCACAAGCATTGCCTCTTAAGGAGGACTTCAGACAGGTGCCTGCCCAAGTAACAGGACAGGTCTTCCAGACTACATGAAGAAGAGAGGTTATACCTAAGTGGTTAAGCAACAAGCAAAAGCAAGTTCAAAGTGAACTTAAGCAACTAATGTACCTGTGGAACATCAAACAAATCAGTATACAACTCAGACATCAAACAACATCAATATCAACAGTCAATCCCAATAAGCAAAGGCATAAGCCACAAGTCCTACAACACACACATTAGTAATCAAAAGCAAATATCAAATGCTCTCAAGATGAGGCATCATCAATTGTGTAACTTGAATGTGTAACCTGAAACAAAGCTTCAAACATGAGAGGCAAACCACTTGGTCAAAGCCTAGGGTCAAA
This sequence comes from Lathyrus oleraceus, assembly GCF_024323335.1. Classification (NCBI taxonomy): domain Eukaryota; kingdom Viridiplantae; phylum Streptophyta; class Magnoliopsida; order Fabales; family Fabaceae; genus Lathyrus; species Lathyrus oleraceus. The sequence continues at coordinate 72,226 of NW_026112692.1, read as the reverse complement.
GATGGAGAAGAAATTTAAAACAGAAGCTGAAAATTAACATGAATTAACTTCAAACACATCTTAAAACAATCCAAAAGGTCTCACATCAATATCATATACCAAGAGTATTTCACAATCAAAACATGGCAAGGTATGCAAGTTGAAAGCACATTGAGACATCAGAATGAACAAAATGCACATAAATTCAAAAATGATTCAAATAATCTTGAGAAAATTCATGGATAAACAGAACACACAACATGATCCACACACCAAAAATTAGGGAAGTTGGACATGATTAAGCATGGTAATCAAATTGTATAAGGCAAGGAAATCAAAACAAGCTCAAATATGACCCAACATGGCATACCAACTTAGCACAAGCTTAAAACAGAAATGAATCAAGGTAAAAACCTAAAACCAAAGCCAAAACAATCTTTAACATGTCTAGAAACAATGTGCTAAATTTCACATCCATTGGATAAACCACAATCATTTCATGATCAAATGAAAATCAAGACTATTCAAAAGCTCACTCATGGCAATCCAGAAAGAAAAAATCTCAATCAAATCAGAAATCAATCCAAAAATTCCACAAAAGATCATGAGCATTCACAACATCCACAATAAGCATCATACAAAAAATCACATCAATTGGAATTCATTTGGCATGGCAAATCAATTAATCAAATTGAGCAAGCAAAGGTGTGACACACATTGTCACACCTACATTCACATGATCATAAAACAGAAACCACAAACGATAAAAATGCAAACTCAACACCAAAATGTCCAGCCAAGAGTCTAGTTTAAGCATGCGGAATTTCATAGGCATTGGATTAAATCTCATCATTTAACAAAAGATATGGAAAGCAAGGTACAAAATATGATACATGTTAACAAACCCTAGCACAAAATAATTTCCATCCGTGCACAATTCATGAAAAAATAACCAAAAAATAGTAGACAGAAAATGTGACATCATGCAAAAATCATCATATTTTTTGGATTATTTTTGGATTTGTTATGATTTTTTGATGATGCAAATGAAAAATGAAATAAAATTGAAAAAAGAAAATGAATTAATTGGAATTAGTGGAAATTAATATGAAATGAGGCATTTGGCGCCTAGTTGCAAACGCAGCGTTCCACTAAACCAAAAGCACTGGCCAATCAGAATTGAGCATGGAGCTCTCATGCAACCAGTAGCGTGTAAGCCCTAAAGAAACATTAGGCAACGGTTTTAACATGAAATGGAACGGATCAAAAGCGTGGCCAAAACATCCAGCATCATCATCTCCAATAAACCCACGCCATGAACAGTGACCTCAAGAACATCTCAAGAACATTTTCTCCAGTTTTTAAAAACTAATACATCATCATATAGCTTACACATCAAGGAGCAAGAATCAACTAATGGAATAGCATTTAACATCACATAGCAAACGGATCGAGCACATCAAGATTTATCATCAAACTTTAAATCAATCGAAACTCAATGAATATAGCATGGTTTTCAGTGATTCAAAGCTCAGCATGCTCACACAAACACGATCTACAAGTTTAGCATAATGAAATTGAGAAAAGAGAGACGCGATTTTATGACCTCTTGGAGAGCAGCTTTCGAATTCACGCGTTCTAGGCCTTGCAGTGCTTAGATCTTCCTCTAGCAAGCTTGTGGAGTTGATTGGAATGGAGATTGAAGTTCAATTGAGCTCGAATCCACATAATTTGAAATTCACCATAGTTGCTCAAGCTTCATGTATGCTTCCAAACTGCACGAATTCCTGTGATTCTTGCTTGAATCTTGCTCTATGACGATACTAGATGATGAATGAGGCAAGGATTTGTGCTTTGATTTGGAGAAATTGAGAGAAAAAAATGAGAGAAAAATTTGATCAAAAATTCTAGATATGAGATTTGTGAAGTGTTGTTATGATTTTCTGTTAGGGTTTTGGTTTAAATACTCTCTACTAATCACCCTCTAAACATGATTAACCAATTGGTAATGGAAATGATTAAAATGGAGGTGTTTTGACAAAATGGGATTTTCACCCTTGTGCATGAAAATGGTGCATGAACAATACACGAATGCTAGCTATTTTCACTCAAAATGAATTTTTAAAATCAATTGAAATGGCAAAATATTCAAATGATTTACCAAATTTAAATTGTGAAATTTCCCTCCAAAAAATCAAGATTTTGCAAATGATCATGTGATGATGATTGATGCAATGCAAGGCAAGATTATGAAATTATAGGTCATGACAAGAATTTAGCAAAAAGAGCCCCATGATTTGGAGCATTGGTTTGAAAGTTATGCACTTTTGAACCTCCATGTACACTTTGCCATGTTTTGATCATATCTCTTCAACCACAAATGAGAAATGGATGATCTTGGACTTTTTGGAAATGGGAGAGAAAGGTCTACAACTTTCATGTTCAACAAAATTTCATTTGAAGCTTTTTTGATGATGTAATCTTGAGGAGAAAACCTTTCCCTTTTTGGCAAATCCAAATTACAGGTCACTTACTATTTTTGGAAAGTTTTGACCTGACTTTATTTTCTTCAATGTTGATGTTTGAAATGTCAAATGAGACTTGTTTGAACATGAATGAGGTATTTCTAGTCCCTTCCCACCTCCAAATCTCACAGTTGACTTGTAGTTGACTTTCTAGGCCTTTAGTTGACCTGGCTATGCTTAGATGAAATTCAAGCCTCTATCACTTGGGATTTTGATTCAAAATGATGTCATGGCTCATATGCACTCTTATGAATGATTATGGTGCCCAAATTCTCAAGAATGGCCACCATCTATTGCTCAATGAATGCCTTTGACTGCTTTTGACTGCTTTGACCTAAGATTGCTCATCTGCAAGGCAAAGGTTAGATGACATATTTTTGTACTTTTGGTTAATGGTAAAAAGAAAAGCAATGATATACATATGCAAAACATGCTTGGTGATCAATAAATCACTCTCAACAAATGACCCACCCATAGGGAAGGAAGCAAGGTGCACAATGATCCTTGAGGCAATGAAATGATATGATATGATGCCATGAGGGATCTTAGGGACAAAATTGGGGTCTTACAGGTAAGAATAGACTTGCTGGGGAAGAGCTGTAAATAGGATTTACAACTACCAGTTATTGAGCAGAAGACCAAAGGGAGAGAATATTTGTCACTAGTTAAAGTGAACATATCAAGGATAGACTCAAAGGAAAGAAAATTCGTCACCGGTTAAGATGAACCTATCAAGGGTATACTTGCCTGGAGATGTTAAGGAGGATACCCGTCATCGGTTAGGATGAACATATCAAGGATAAACCACCTGAACAAAAAGAATAGGAATTACATTTATCGAATGTTGGATAGAATACCATCAAAGATAATATTCGTCACCAGTTAGGATGAACATATCAAGGATAGACTCTGAGGGGAAGAATAGGGATTACATCTATCAATTACTGGATAGAAGACCACAAAGAGGATATCTATCACTGGTTAAAGTGAACATATCAAGGATAAACTCTTCAAAGGGGGTAAATAAGCAAGATTTATAACTACCGGTTACTGGGCAGAAGACCGCAAGGAGAAGGAAACCTATCATCGTTAAGGATGAACATTTCAAGGATTAACTCTCTAGGAAACAAATAGGGATTACAACTACCTTTTTACTGGGTAGAATACCAAAGATGAGAATTTTGTCACCGGTCAGGATGAACATATCAAGGATAGACTTAAAGCAGGGGGAAGAAAATATCTGTCACCGGTTAGGATGAACATATCAAGGACAGACTTCCTGGGGAAACGTGAAACGAATTCGCTGGGGAGAAAAAGGTTATTTTTATCGGGTATCGACCAAAAAGTAACAAACTGTAAACTAAGAAAAATACTACCAGTTATTGGGTAATGAGCTCTCAGGGGACCAAAAATATCCATCTAGGTAAGATCTAGAAAGAAATGGTTAATCAAGACTCCACCCAATGAGGACATCACTCAACGGGAGTGATTCCATCCAGACACTCAACTGGGGAGGAAGCTGAAGTAATAATCATCCATGAGGAAATAACTCAGTGGGGAAAGGAGAAAGGTTAAAGTCTTTCTGCTTAAGGGGATGACACTCTACAATTGAAGTAGGACAAACACACCTAACTTGCATGGGGGTAAAGTACCGCCATACAGAGAATAAGAATCTCAAGAATGAGTCTCAAAGTGTAATGATGCAATAATGAAGTTATATGAGTGTATATGTATATGTATGTGTATATGTATATACAATGATTATGCTGACAAAACGATCGCAAAGGATACAAAGATGTCGCAAACTTGAACTATCGATACAATTCTCGGTCAATTCACAAAAGAGGGAAACAACTGCTGGAGAAAGGAGATCAACACCCCAAAGGCTCAACCCTAGCCGAGGAAGAAAGGAGGAAATTTGCTGAGGGAACCAATCTTGCAGGGAGTTTTAGGTCAACACCATATCAAATGGGAGACAACCCTACAGGGGAACCAACACAAATAGCTGCTCAGAAACCAGGAGAAAACTCTGACTGAGAACGAATCTGATGGCGACTGGTGAGGAAACCAAAATTCTGCCAAAATCACGCAATTGTTGTAACGAAATATCCGTACTCAGCTGGGAACAAACATAAACTTGGCTGGAAAAAAATCTCCCACTCAGCTGGGGATAACGGAGATTTAACTGCCTGGAGAAATCAACAAACATCGGGTGCTGAACATGTTGTCGGGGATGAAAGAGGAATCACACTACCGCTTTGGGGAGAACCAATAGTGCTCCGGACTTAGGGTTTACTACTTTCAAACCGTTGTTGATATTCCTTTTAAATGAAATTGATTGCTTAAGATTAATGCTTTTATATGTTTAAGAAAACATGATTTTGATTAAAATTTTAATTTTCAAAATGATCATAATAAAAATTTAAAACTATTTGGCTGAATTAAATAAGAGTAGAAACAATTAGATCAAAGCTTAACTTTATTTAATAGAGTGGTAGTCTGTAAATGACAAGACTTCATAGATATTTACAAAGATTGAAAATGGTAATTTACATGGAAAAGGGCTATATTGAATACAATGGTCACTAATCCTTCTACCATCTCTTGATATCCACTGTGCTCTTGGCGACAGCTGGAGATGATGAACCAGAACTGACCGACTTGCTCAAGAAAGTCTTTGAAACTGAAAATCAACAGGATGCAGTTACTTTCCCTAATCCCTAATTTTTGCCTAAATTGCCCCAAGGTAGGGTACTCAATTTATCGGAAAATTCTTTCTGTTTTATGTCTCTAGTTTTTTCCTGGACCGTCCTTTCGGGTTTTCAATCCACCGAGATGCTCTTTTTTGCCTAAGCCGCCCTTTCGGGTTTTCAAATTAGCGAGTTGTTCTTTACTTTTTTAGGCAAAGTATTTCTTGACTGCATCTGCGTTCACAGGACGAGTGAACTCTTCACCATCCATAGTTATAATAATCAAAGCATCGCCTGAAAAGGCTCTCTTAACAACGTATGGGCCTTCATAATTAGGACTCCATTTTCCCCTAGAATCTGGTTTGAAAGACAAAATCTTCTTGAGCACAAGGTCACCTTCTCTAAAAACATGAGGTCTGACCTTCTTGTCAAAAGCTTTCTTCATCCTCTGTTGATATAACTGACCATGACACATGGCAGTCAACCTCTTCTCTTCGATCAAATTTAGGTGATCATACCTGGTTTGACACCATTCATCCTCAGTCAACTTAGCTTCAATAAAAACACGTAATGATGGGATATTAACTTCTATGTGGAGCACAACTTCCATACCATAAACAAGAGAGCAGGGGGTTTCCCCTATTGAAATGTGGACGGATGTACGATACCCGTGCAAAGCAAATGGGAGCATCTCATGCCAATCCTTGTACGTTACAACCATCTTCTAAATAATCTTCTTGATGTTCTTGTTTGCATCTTCAACAACCCCATTCATCTTAGGTATGTAGGGAGAAGAATTATGGTGTGCAATCTTGAAGTCTTTGCAAAGAGCTTCAACCATATTATTATTCAAGTTTGATCCATTATCAGTAATGATCTTACTTGGCACACCATATCGGCATATAATCTGATTCTTGAGAAACCTTACAACAACTTGCTTGGTTATATTCGCATACGATGTCGCTTCAACCCATTTTGTGAAGTAGTTAATAGCTACCTGTAAGACCCCAATTTTGACCCTAAGATCCCTCATGACATCATAACATTGCATTTTACATTGTCTCAAGGATCATAAGCATCTTGGTTCCTTTACCTTTGGGTGGGATCTCTTGTGAGTTGGTTTAAGATCACCAAGCATGCTTGAATTGTATATTATTGCTTTTCCCATTTTATTTACTAACCAAAAGCACAAAAATATTTCACTAACATCTCTTGTTTGTAGCTTGAGCAGTCACAAGGTCTAAAGCTTCTAGGAGATCCTATGTGCATTGATATGGCCAAGAGAAGATGAAAGCAAGCATGGCAATGGTTCCCAATGCTCTCATCCATAAAATATGCCTCCCAAATATCTCAAGGAAGCCCTAATTCATTTGTTCATCAACTGTGCCTTGCTCATGAAGCAACCTCAACCCATGGTCAAATGAAATCAAGGGAAGTTCTTTAATTAATCATTTCATGCATATTTGAACTTATTTGAGTGTCCTCAATCATCAATTCATCAAGATATGAGGCATGGACTTGAGAAGTTGATAAATCAATTCATCTGGCTATTTTGAAATGTACTGAGACCTAACTTTTTATGTGTTTGTCAAATGGATATGACCCCAAGAGAAACAATGTTCTTAAGGACTATATGAACAACGTTCATGTTCATCAAAAATTGATTTGAAGCTTGGAAGGTCATCATCCATTCCAAGACATTATAGGTCATTTTGACTGAAACCCTAATTTTAGGTCAACTTCCCAAGGACATAACTCCTTCATTTTTCATGATTTTGATGTGAGATCAAATGAATTGGAAAGCTTAAGATGTAGAATTCAAATGTCATGTTGAGCAAAATATCCAAATCTCAAAACAAATACATGTGATAATGCAAAACATAATAGGTCATTTTGGACCAAATGCATTGAAATGTGAAAAAGTCCAACTTCAATTGCCCATAACTTCTTCGTAAAAAATCCAAATGATGCAAAATTTAAGTCCAAATTGATTACCTTGAAAATATCTACAACTTTGATGTTGAATATTTTATCATTTGGAGCTTGCATCACTGAGACAGAAGAGCTATAACTTTGGCCAATTTTGAAAATCTCACATATGCATGTTTTGCACCCTACACTTCATGGCCAATTTTCATCAATTTCCAAGGCCCAAATGGAGTTTTGATCAACATAACAAATGATCCTTATGCAATAAGCTTTCCAACCATTACTCATAAGGTGGTGTTTCCATTTTTGGCATAGCATTTTCGAAAGCTTGAACATAATAGTGCAATTTTGGAAAATCATTTAATTTGCATTGCATGAGCTACTACCATCCAATCTGCACGTCCAATATACTTTCATCATGCATCAACTTTCAATTCCAGTTGGAATTGGGCCCTCCATGCGCCTGTACAGGCCCATGCATGGAGGCCCTTTCCATTCATGCAAATTTGAAATCATGCATTCAGCATTGCCTTGCCTATAAATACAATGCCATAGCTTCATAATTCTTCAACCTAAAGGCGCCCCAATTGCTGCTAAACTGAAATCACAACCATCACTAAAGGAACTAGCTCACTTTTCTTCAAAATTTTCAGATCTGAACTTTGGTTTCATTGATCAATTTTCAGATCTTAAAGTTCCTAAACCTTCTTCTCCTTGATCTATAGTGTGGACTGTAAGCAATAGCATCCAAGAATTGTGACTCAAAGCCCTGCAAATTAGAGGTTTACCTCAACTGTTATTTTCTTCGAATCAGCTTGCATAGTTCTTATTTCTCATTGTTATTGTGTGATTTGAAGTCCTCTGCATAGAGGCAACATTGTTGTGCTTTCAATTTTCAAAAATCATGAAGTTCATATGAACACCATGATGCGGTGTTTCGCAAGTATACGAACGCGTCAGAGTAATATAAAAGATTGTCGAATCCACAGAGACCAAGTGTCAATCTATCGTTATCTATTGTTATGGTGTTTATCAAAGGCAATCAAAATAGGTGTTTTTAGAGTGTGCGATGAAAAGTAAAATATTGAAATAAATTTAATTAATAAAGACAGGGTCGAATGTAATTCACGTAATCAATTAATAATCCAAGTACTTGCTAATAGAATTACTTATGGGCAATGTTTCCTACTTTGAAAAGAACTAATTTAACAGGAACTGTCGCTTTCGCGTATTCAGAACCGAGTTGTACTCCCTAATCAAACCCTCTTATTGTCACTTATAAAAAGGCGCGCATTGTGTTAGAGTAGTAAACCTATTTTTAAGAAATATAGTATCTTGACTAAGTTGAAAAGTATTATAACCTGGATTTCTTAACCAAAAGTGGTTCTCGCGAACCAGACTCTAAACTTATAAACGTGTCCGGAAATAGTTTCAAAATCTCTTTTCTTCTTAAATTAAAAATTCCTAATGAACTAAACAAAACGATTTCGTAGTTTTTGAAATAGTTAAAAACAATTAAGTTTAGATAGACGTTGGACGGCTTTCGATCTTACCCAACGGAATTGAAGTGCGGGAAAACTTAAGTTGAAAGTTAAAATAGCCCTTAAGTGCTTCTACGAACAATTGTACGGATTATCGGTTCAATTACGATTCTTACATTCTAACCTTATAGATTTAGTTAGACATGGTAAAGTAAATGTGCATTAAAGTAAATAAAAGTAGTGCGAGTGCGGAAAGTAAATAAAAGTAGTGCGAGTGTGGAAAGTAAATAAAAGTAGTGCGAGTGCGAGGAAATAAATAATTTAAAGCGAGTGCGAGGAAATAAACAAAAGTAAAGTGAGTGCGAGGAAATAAATAATTTAAAGCGAGTGCGAGGAAATAAATAAAAGTAAAGCGAGTGCGAGGAAATAAATAAGATAAAGACAAGTAATAAAAACCTGCTCCAATCGGAGGGTTGAATAAATTGCAAAGCGAAAATGAAAATGGCGGCAGGATTAACTTCCTTCCGAAGTGCTCCAATCTCGATTACAGACTCTATCACAGACTCGATTACATAATTGTGGTAACACTCTAATGCGAAGCGATTACCACTTTAAAATACTGAATATATGCCTAAGTGAAACAAAGTTGCTCTGAGTTTGCCTCTACTCTAAGTTTGGATGATTGTAAAAGTGATTTCGAGTTTCTATTTATAAGCAAGTAAAAAGATGGAAATGACAAGGATGCCCTTCAACTTGAAAATGGGAGGGAAAACTTTTCCTCTTGTGGCGCCCGCCACAAGGCCATTTTGAGGCGCCGTAGTGGAAGTAGTGGGGAACGTGGCAGTTGAGGGAAGTTGAGCTTGGACAGGTCATGGCAGGGTCTATGGCGCCCGCCATGGGGTAGGCCACAAGTACAAAATGCTGAATTTTAGGGTTTTTAGCTCTTTTTCACTCCTTTTCTCGATCGGGGCTCCGATTAAAGTAAAAACCTGAAAACAAAGGAAAACATAGAACAACTAGAATGCATGTGAAATCAGAGTCGAAAATACGCTAAATTTCAGTGTTATCAAACTCTCCCACACTTAAACCTTTGCTTGTCCTCAAGCAAAACATTAAAAAGCTCATAATAGAAAATTTGTGTAAACGAGCGCTTCAGGTAAAAATTCTAAGTTCAAGTCGGGATGCAGTGATAGGTACTAACTGAGTGAACTAAGGGTATCATGATGACACTAATCCGCAAATACGGACATAAACTTCATTCCTATATTAACCAACCCATATTATCCCACAATACCTAGGCCTGCCTCTTCATCTCTTTTTGTGTCTTTTTCATTCAGGCGTAATCACATTAAGCCCATTATCTGTACATGCTTCATAGTAGAGTGGCCTGTTAGTGATTATGATCTGAGCATGGGGTTTCTGGCACATAAATATGTGTAAACCCTTTTATTGGACCCAACTGTAGTTGTGGGGGATCAGATCGTAATTCGCCCTACCGAGTTTAGTGCCAGATACCTCTGAACCAACTAACAGTGCGTAAGTTTTTCTTTTTCTTTTTGTAGCAAATTTTTTACAATTCTGTGGTTTAAATGACTTTGTGAGGGTCACCTATATCGGAGTTGCCTTTTTGCTTTCTTTTATTTTTTTGTTTTTCTGGATCATTCACTTATTTGCATCGGTCCCCTACGTAGAGGATGCGTAGGCTGGAGCTGACTGCTGAGATAAACTACTGAGGACTTATACGGAAATGATGATTAGGGCCATGGTATATGGGGTTTCGGGAGTGGATCCTATATTTACGAAGTCTATGGTGCTAAACTAATACTGATGTTTCGCAAAGTTCTCCCATGTCAACGCATCCTTACTCAAAACATGTCTTTAAAACCTGAAAACTTTTGGAATAACACTATTTTCTTTTGCAATAAATTTTTTTTGTGGGGCTAAAGGTATGGGGAGGTAGGATTGTACTAAAGATCTACTATATTTGGTGACTCGTCAGACTCATGCATTATACTAAAAAGCAAAATAAACAACTAAAAGGAAATAACAATAAATAAACTATCTAAAAACAACAAAGAAAAAGCGATAAAGGAAAAAACGAGAAAGGTATTAAAGAAAAGACGATAGAGTCTCCTCCCACACTTAAATCGAACATTGTCCCCAATGTTTCGAAATAAGATAAGGGAAGAGTTGCCTGACAACCTATTGCTGACCATTAGTGCCCTCGCCATCCTGAGGTGGACGACGGGATCGGGTACGACTACGCTCTCTCTGATCCATCCTCGCCTGCAGGGCATCCTGAGCGGTCCTCACCTCTCGAAGGTTACCTAAAATGGTACCCTGAGTGTTTTCTATGAGAGCAATATGCTGACGGTGGTGGTGTTGTTGACGGGCTTGTGTATCTGTGATCGTTTGTGGGACTGTAGAACAGTGTCATAGGACCTGTCTGTCCTCCACTGCGACTCTTGCATGAAGCTCATGTTATCCACCATTTATTGTTGGATGGTAGAGGGTAGGTCATCACGCCTTTGCTCTCTAGCCATGTGGTCACGCCACATCTCCTCCGTAATATAGAAGCCACATGGGGTACGGGAGATCTCTCTCTCCGATCATATTCATCATCAGTGTCATGTCCCGCCTCATCAGGCATGTTAGGAGGAAGAGGACCCAAAACAGGTGGAGCATCTAAAGCGTAGGTCCAATTCCTTTCATCTCGTACATCTGTACGTCTAGTGCACGGTAAAACAACAAATGGGATGGCTACACCATGAACCATAAGCATATAGCCTCCTTCTCTCCTCGAACGACACAGTTTCATGTCTCTAAAAAATTTTAGGTTAATTGTGCGAGGAGGTAAGGGGTCTAGGGTAGCCATCTCATTGTTCAGGTTAAGCGCCCGAGCAATAGATGTAATTAATCCACCAAAAGAAATCGGTCCCGCTTTATTCAGAGTTAAAGTCATATGAGCAAGCATGAACGGGACCGAATTAATACGTCTATTTGTGAGGCTTCCTTGTAAAAATAGAAGCTCTCTAGCATTAACCTTATTTGGATTCTCCCGGCCAAAAATAGTACATGCCAACAGGTATCTAAAAACTCTGATGGTCGGGTTGTGGATAGTTGAGGCAAGAACTCCTTCAAAAGAGTTTATGGAAGTGTTTGATAATCGCTCCCAAAAGGAAAATACCTCAACTGACCACTCTGAATCCAAAGGGGCCTCACAAATAGCACCGTCCCCATGAGGGATCCCTAACAAGCTGGCTAGTTCGTCGGTACTGAATTCGTATTCAACAAAAAACATTCTAAATCTGACAGTACCAATTGTGCTAGCAGTGTTAGGGTTGACAATATAAATCAAGGAACTCAAAAATTCAATTGTCAACCGCTCATAGGTAGGTTCTTTGTTGGAAAAGAAATTATGCAAACCTAAATTATCTAGTAAATGAAATATGCTATGATAGATACCTAAACTGTAGAGACAGTTTTCGTCAACATACCTTGTCGGGAGGATTTCCCGATTTTACAACCGTTCGATGATTTTTCTTTATCTATCCCCTGGTTTTCCTCCTCGAAGAATGAATCCGTTAAACTCCATTTGAAAGCTCTTGAAAAGTGATGAAGAAGATGAAGTGGTTTGTGAAAAGGTTGGATTTTTACGAAATCCGACGGATGGAAATGAAAATGGAAATCGGAAAAATGATTTGTACGGTGTGGTGGTTAGAAAAGTATGAGCTTTTTGTGGGTTCAAGGATGTTTTTCCAAGGTGAAAAAATGGGTTTGGAAGGTTGTAAGGTGTGAAAATGGTGAAGAAATGGGTTCTGCCCCGACCTTTTTCAGACGCTGTGGGCGGGCGCCACAGGGTCTATGGCGGGCGCCACAAGGCAAAATCTGGCTGGGCCGGATTTTGGTCCTTTGGCTTGGGCTTCTCTTATCTTTTGGCTTTGAGGGGTCCGGATAACATTTGTTTTGTGATTTTCCTAGCATCATTGGCTTGCATAATTTAATAAAAGTAAAAATAAAAATAAAAATGAAACAAAAATTAAATATTAGACTAATAAATAAATAAACAACTAAAATAAAAAATGCAAATAAAACAAACATAAGACATATATAGATAAAAATAGAAATATCGATGTATAAATGTAGTTTATATAATATTCCAAATGCGATAATATAAGATTGGTTATGTAAATACGAGAAAAATAAAATAAAATAAAGATAAAATAAGATGGAATGGTGAGATCATATAGTAGGGATGTCATCTTCCTGAGTGGATCCACGGAGCGTGGCTACTTCCTGCCTGAGCTCTGCGATCTCCTTATATAGACAGTCGGCTTCAGTAGCATGGGTGAGATCAGACACTCCTATCTGTAAAGTGAGGTCAGCCACCTCCTGTCTAAGCTCTGCGATCTCTCTACGACACTCAACAATCTGAGTGCGGATGTCGGGGGTCTGCAATGAAAGATTATTAGAGAAAATAGTGATCCTAGGAGATGGTGGTTGTAAGACCCCAATTTTGTCCCTAAGATCCCTCATGGCATCATATCATAACATTGCATTGCCTCAAGGATCATTGGACACCTTGCTTCCTTCCCTTTGGGTGGGTTATCTTTTTGAGAGTGATTCTTGATCACCAAGCATGTTTGCATTTGTATATCATTGTTTTCCTTTTATCACTAACCAAAAGTACAAAAATATGTCATCTAACCTTTGTCTTGCAGATGAAGCAATAACAGGCCTAGGCAATCAAAGGCATTCATTGAGCAATAGATGGTGGTCATTCTTGAGATTTGGACCCCACAATCATTCACAAGAAGTTCATATGAGCTATGATGTCATTTTGAAGCAAAATCCCAAGTGGTAGAGGCTTGAATTTCATCAGAACATTGTCAGGTCATCTGAAGACCTAGAAAGTCAACTGCAAGGTCAACTATGGATTTGGAGGTGGGAAGTGATTAGAAATACTTCATTCATGTTCAAACAAGTCTCATTTTACATTTCAAACACTCACATTGAATAATTTGAAGTCAGGTCAAGAATTTCCAAAAATAGAAAGTGACCTATAATTTGAACTTTCCAAAAATGGAAAGGTTTTGAACCAACTTCAACTCAATATTACATCTTCAAAAAAGCTTCAAATGAAATTTTGTTGAACATGAAAGTTGTAGATCTTTCTCTCCCATTTCCAAAATGTCCAAGATCATGTATTTCTAATGTGTGGTTAAGGAGATATGATCAAATCATGGCAAAGTGTGTTCAAGACTTCAAATGGGCATAACTTCTCAACCAAAGCTCCAAAATGAGTGGTTCTTTTTGCATTTTGTTCATCATAACATGCACTTTCCAAATGTACCATTACATGACATGAATTTCATTTGCATCGTCTTTGGCTTATTCAGGAAGATTTTTGAAGAAAATTCCATAAAATCATTTTGGTGGATCATATGCATACAAAACCATTTCCAAAGCTTGCATGGGATATTTTTAAGTGATTTTGGTTTAGCAAAAGGCACTGTTCCCGTGGCTACCACATGCATGAGGTGAAAAACCATTTTTGTACATACACCTCATAAGTGATTAATCTCATTTGCATTAGGCTTAAACATGATTACAACATGATTAGCATGGCATATATAAGGTTAAGCATAACTGTTTTGGTCATTAACTACCATTTTTCAGATCTAGATCCAAAATCACCAAAACAATTCTCTCAAAATTTCTTCCAAATTCTTCACATCCAAGCCTTTTCTAGTGCTAGATTCATGATCATGAAGCCTTGTTGAACAAGTTTGAACGTGGAATTGAAGCAATTGGTGCCATATTGAAGCATACTCGAAGCTTGAAGCATCCATGGTGATTTCAAAATACGCTGAATTCAAGTGTGTTTGAACTTCATTCTCTCCATTAATCATCTCACTAAGCATCATAGAGGAACATTGGAGCTATCACAAGCCTTGAAACAAGCCAAATCCGAATCTGCACTTCAAGAGGTCATAATTCTTATCTCTTAATTTTGAAATCCATTGCCGTATTATTATAGATCTAAGCATGCTGATGAATTTGAGCTTTGAATCGTGTGATTTGGTGCTGTTTTGAGTTAGTTATGGATGATTGAAAGTTTGATGATGAATTTTATTCTCTTTGATCCGTGTTTGTTTTGATGTTTTTGCATGAATGGTTTATGGATCTTGCATGTACATGACATGATTATTCGAATGCTGTGCTTGATTGTGATTTCTGGACATATTTTTTAAAATCTGGAAAATCCAGGTGAAGATCATCATGATCTTCATCTTCAAACTATGAACTTCACCATTTCCAGAATTTGCTACGAAATTGCTTTGATTTTGCTACGAAACTTTGAATTAGCTACAAATTTTTTGGCGCGCTAGGGTTTAGGTCTAAACGGTGTCATTTTGATTGAGCGCTCAAATTTGAAAGTGCATTGGCTTCGATCCTTGGCTAAGGCGTTTTTTCAAATGCTTCATCATTTATCCACTTTCCCTCCTTATTTTCATATGCTATCACCATTTTCATTTTTAATTTTTCCGTCAACTTAGAAAAATCACAATAAATTGAAAAATGCATCAATTTCACTCCAATTTTTTGCACAATGCTCCTTATCCTGCCTAGTTTTTTATGAGCATAAATTGGAAAGTTGTGCCTGGCTGAAAAATTGATTTGTGCTAGGATGTTTGAGTACATATGCTTGTTTGACCTTGCCTTGCTTATTCCTTCATGAAATGCTCAAAAATGATCCAATGACTCAGAAATTTTGTATGTAGTTTCTAGACATGTTGATGAACATTTTGGTTTTGGTTTGGTATTTGTCTCAATTACCATTGCTGTTTTATGATTGTGCTAACTTGGTGTGACAATTTGTGTCACACCTTTGCTTGTTCAACTTGTGCCATGTGATTTCCATGCCAAATGATGTCCAATGCTTCTGATTTTTTGTATGTGGATCATGTTAGATGTCTTGAATGTGCATGAATTTTTCCAGATTTATTTGAATCATTTCTGTTTTGATTTGAATTTTTCATTCATGTTGACCACATATGAGCTTTGAAATTGCCTTGAACTTCACTTGATCATGAAATGCTATTGGTGAATGATTTTGATGTGAGCCTTTTTAGGTTATGTCAATATGTGGTTGAAGTTGCTTTGTGTTAAATTTCAGCTCCTGTTTTAAATTTTTTCTCCATCTTTGACCCTAGGCTTTGACCTAGTGGTTTGTGGCTTACATTTGAGTTTTGATTTCAGGTTGAATATCCAAGTTCCATAGTTGATGATGCTTCATCATTTGAGTATTGATGCTTGCTTTTAATTACTAACATTTGTGTGTTTTGTAGGTTGATGCTAACTCATTTGAGTTTGCCTTTTGGCTTACACATTTTGTACATTGGGATTGTCTGTTGCTTATTGACTGTTGACTGTTTGTCTGAGTATTGTACTGATTTGTTTAGTTGTTTCCACAGGTACTTAAGTTGCTTTAAGTTCATTTTGAAATTTGCTTTGCTTGGTTGCTTAACCACTTGGGTATAATCTCTAATCTTCATGTAGTCTGGAAGACCTACTGTTATTGGTAGGCACCTGTCTGAAGTCCTCCTTAAGAGGCAATGCTTGTGATTGTTTAATTTTTTGCCAAGCAGGTAAAGTCCTCTTATGAGGCAATTGGCAGATAAAAGAGATGTGTAATCCATCTCCTGCTACTCAGTGTGTCATTCACCTTGCTCACACCATGTGTTGATGCATGGTGAATAATAACCCAAGATCTTATAAGAGTCAAATCATTTGTGGAGAAGAGTTCCAACTTTGTGAACTCCCATACTTTCCATTGTTTGAAGCTCTCCCTGACCAGGGATAAGAGCTATGAGGCACACCCCTCATCTCCATTTCATCTGCTTCACCCTAACTCTCAATGTTAGGGTTAAGAGCTCAAAATACCCCATTCTAGTTGGCTGTAAAGCCTAACCTTGCTTGAGCCTAATTGATTGTATATAGTGTGTGCTAATTGACTTGTTTGTCTGCTTACTTGATTCATCTGTGCATATTTGCTTATGTGTGCCTTTGTGCATCTATCATCATTACTTGTATATCATTTCATAATCATTGTTCATATCTTTGTGACACTTTGTTTGTCCATTGAGGAGTCAATTGTAAGTCCAGCTATTGGCAGTTGTTTCCTATGATCTGGAGGGATTTGGAACTAAGACCACTCATTGGCATTCCTTTCCTTGGAGTCAAGTGTAAGACCATTTATTGGCAACTTGTTTCCTCTTGCTTATTGCATTTGTTGTTTGTTTCTTGTGAGGAGTCAATTGTAAGTCCAGCTATTGGCAGTTGTTTCCTATGATCATTCCTTGGAGATTGGTATAAGTCCATTGATTGACATCCGGTATCCATTTTGTTTTCTGAGATTAGTATAAGTCCATTGATTGGCATCTGGTATCCATTTTGTTTTGTGAGATTGGTGTAAGTCCATTGATTGGCATCTGGTATTCATCTTGTTATTTGCATTGTTGCCTATTCCAAAGGAATCACTTGGATCATCTACATATAATCTCAAGAGGTGAACATCTAAGAAGTTTTACTTCCTAACTCTCCCACCTTTGTGTTTCTTTAAACCTCCATTTGCATGTTAACCGAAACTTGAAAACTATTGTGCAAACATTTTGACATGATTTCAAATTAGAAACCTAGGCCTTAAGCCTCTGATTTTTCAAACTTCATTTTCATAATACTTCTTTTGAATTGAATTCTAATCATATTTTGACCACCTTTGTGAATAATTCTAATTGATTAATTCTACTCATTCAATTGTTTTGTGGCTTTGTCCATTCTTGATAAGTTTTCATACATTAGCCATAGGTTTGATTTATCCTAGTTGGTTGATGTTAATCTCACCTTTTGTCCTTAGTGATTGAATTGTAAGACTTCCTTGCTTATTATAGGGTTAACCCCTCACTAGCAAGTTGAAGCTTTTCTCACATGGTGGACTTGTTGTTTGTATAAGGTTGAGTTTTCTCCCATGGATAACGAAAGACCTTAGGGCTTTTGTTTTAAAATGAATCCACTCATATTTTGGAAATCTTTTAGCTGAACTACGAGGTTTTGATCTTGTAAAGGTACGTAGGCAATGGTTATCCATCCAAACACAAAAATAATAACTTGTATATTCTTTTCTCATCCCTTCAATCCATGTTTGCACAATAAATATTTCATAAACAAATAACATTTCGTACAACAAGTTGTGAAAAGGGCTCCCTAGGAGTACCTAGGACGTTTGGGGTGCCTAACACCTTCCCATTGCGTAATTAACCCCTTACCCAGATCTCTGATCTTTTCATTAGTTTTCTATGTGTAAAACTTCTTAGGCTTTTGTTCGCTTTTTTAGCCATTCCTTTGGATAAATAAAAGTGCGGTTGCAACTCGATTCTTTGTATGCTTTGCTTTTGATTTAATCAATAAATCGTAAAGTGACGAATACACCGCTACAGTGGTGTAGGCGTGTATTCAGCAATGGGTGGTGATCTCGGCTCCTCGACGGTCTCTCCCTGCCCCTCCAGAGCATAACTTCAATTCACTGGATCATGCACACTAGTCATCATAGGATCTAGCAGTGTGAAATAATGGATAGCCTCGCTGTCGACTAGCAATCGGAACTGACATGGGTGGAAATAGGCTCTCCTCATCAACCCTCTCGTCAAATAGAAGTCGATGTCCATGGTAGTGTACCCACAGTAGGTCCGAAGATGTAACAGCTTGCGAGACAGACCTAAAGCAACAGCAATCTGCGTGATGATTCTGCCAACATGGATGACTCCTTCGGTAGATCTAGAGATACCGCTGAGACCGTATAATAAAAAGTTCCCACATGCTATTGGGCGAGACTGGGATGCACAAAATAATAGGAAGATCTCCTCTTCACTCAGTAGTGTCTCTGCATCCGGTCTTCCCAGGAAGGAATGTGCTAATATCATCTGAAAGTATCTGAAGGCGGGGTTATGTATAACATGAGACAGCAGCGTAGATGGATCTTGGCTTCCGCCACCCGATATATCACTCCAAAACTTCTCCACCTCCTTACCCAGAAAATATCCCATAGGTGTCTCCGGGATAGCATCAAGAGTGGTCTGGAAACCCAATAAGTCGCCGAACTCTTTCTGGCTGAAGGAGTACTCACCTCCAAAGAGCCTGATAGCAGCATACCCATCTGGTCCAGAGTATGGGTCATAGTCGAATGAACTCAGGAACTCCAGTGTCAGGTTCCTGTAGGTGTTACTCAAGTCATCAGCAAACTCGTCCCAGTGAAGCTGGTGGATAAGGAATCGGATACTCGGCTCGATACCCAGTGCCTCCATACAATGCTGATCAGGATAACGTGTGGGTGCCATAGGGCGCTAATACAGAGCGAGGTAACGCTCTCTCTGAGCATTATCTCTATAGGCCACGTGCATGTCATCGAAATCCTGCATCTTGTAAAAGTTAAGAAAGTGATCCTGAAAATACAAACCATTCAAATTTTAGTCTCAATGCAAAATATGATAAAATAAAATAAAAATTAAATTAAATAAATGTGAAAAAAGTAAAATGGAAGAAAAACCATGGTTTGCCTCCCATGCAGCGCTTGTTTAACGTCATTAGCTTGACGATTAGAATTTATACACCTGTAGTAGTAGGGATTGGTGGATCAATCAGAGTGTGGCTTGAGTAGTATGCTGGAATGTCTCCTCCTTCGTAGAGCTTCAGTCTTTGTCCATTTACAATGAATGGACTACAGGTTTCGTTCTTGATTTCTACGGCTCCGGATCTCAGAATCTTGGATACTTCGAAAGGACCAGTCCATATTGAACGTAGCTTTCCAGGGAAGAGTCGTAACCTAGAGTTGTAAAGGAGAACTGGATCGCCTATATTGAAGTTTTTCTTTACTATTCTTTTGTCGTGATAGGCTTTCGTCCTCTCTTTATATATTTTTGCATTCTCGTAGGCAGATTGCCTAAGTTCTTCTAGTTTATGAATGTCTAGGGTACGTTTTTCTCCAGCGGTTAGGTAGTCTAAATTCAAAGTTTTAATGGCCCAATAGGCCTTATGCTCTAATTCGAACGGTAAGTGACAGGATTTTCCATAAACTAGTTGATAAGGAGTAGTTCCTATAGGGGTTTTGAAAGCGGTTCTATAGGCCCATAATGCTTCTTGAAGCTTCTGAGACCAGTCTCTCCTAGAAATATAAACAATTTTCTCTAAGATTTGTTTTATCTCCCTATTAGATACTTCTACTTGGCCACTAGTTTGTGGATGGTATGGTGTTGCTACTCTATGCCTAACTCCATATTTTCTTAAAAGTTTGTCAAATATTCTCGATATAAAGTGTGATCCTCCATCGCTTATGACTAAACGTGGTGTTCCAAATCTAGGGAATATATAGTTTTTAAATAGTTTGATCACTACCCTAGTGTCGTTTGTGGGTGCATCTATAGCTTCAATCCACTTAGACACATAGTCTACAGCTACTAAGATATACATGTTCCCTAAGGATGGTGGGAAAGGGCCCATGAAATCTATACCCCATACGTCAAAGAGTTCTACTTCCTGAATGTTTCTTAGAGGCATTTCATCACGCCTTGAAATGTTTCTAGTGCGTTGGCATCTATCACACTTGACAATGCAAGCATGGACATCACGCCACATGGTAGGCCAGAATAGGCCAGCTTGAAGAATCTTGGCGTATGTCTTAGAGGTGCTCGCATGTCCACCATAGGGTGCAGAATGGCAATGCTCGATAATACTATTTACCTCTTCTTCTAGAACGCAACGGCGAAAAATGCCATCTTTACCCCTTTTGAAAAGGAGCGGTTCGTCCCAATAGAAGTTTCTCACATTGTGGAAGAATTTCTTCTTGCGGTGGTAGTCAAGATCAGGGGGTACTATATCAGCAGCTAGGTAATTAACGAAGTCTACATACCAGGGTACGTTACTTATTGCTAAGGAATTTTGGGGGTGCTCATAAAGGTCTAGGTTATTATCTTCAATGGTTTCTACTCTAGCTATCAGTCTATCATTGGCGAAATCATCATTTATGGGTACTAGTTCAGGTTTTAGATGTTCTAGCCTAGAAAGGTGATCGACTACTACATTTTCAGTGCCTTTTTTTATCTCTTATGTCTAAATCAAACTCTTGTAGTAATAGAATCCATCGGAGTAACCTGGGCTTGGCATCTTTTTACTTAATAGGTAATGAATGGCAGCATGATCGGTGTAAACTATAATTTTTGCTCCTACTAGATAAGATCTAAATTTGTCTATAGCGAAAACTACAGCGAGTAATTCTTTTTCAGTTGTTGCATAGTTAAGTTGGGCAGCATCTAGGGTTCTACTGGCATAATAAATGGCATGTAATTTTTTTTCTTTCCTTTGTTCTAGAACGGCTCCAACTGCATAATCACTAGCATTGCACATTATCTTAAAAGGTTCTGACCAATCAGGTGGTTTCATAATGGGTGCAGATACTAATGCTTGCTTTAAAAGATTAAACGCGTCATTACATTTTTCATCGAAAATGAATTCAGCATCTTTCATTTAAAGTCCAGTTAAAGGTTTGGTTTTTTTGGAGAAGTCCTTAATAAACGCCAGTAGAATCCAGCGTGTCCAAGAAAGCTTCGGACTTCTCTGATGGTTTTTGGGGGTTTTAGGTTTTCTATAACTTCTATTTTAGCTTTATCTACCTCTATACCTTTTTCAGAAACTATATGTCCTAAAACTATTCCTTCGGTTACCATGAAATGACACTTTTCCCAGTTTAGCCCGAGGTTCACCTCCACAGATCTCTCCAGGATTTTTTCAAGGTTAGCAAGACAATTGTGGAAATCAAATCCGCAAACCGAGAAATCATCCATAAACACTTCCATGATACCATCTAGGTAATCTGCAAAGATTGACATCATGCAGCGTTGGAAAGTAGATGGGGCGTTACAAAGGCCGAATGGCATTCGTCTGTAGGAAAAAGTTCCATAAGGGTATGCAAAGGTAGTTTTTTCTTGATCTTCGGGGTGGATAGGTATTTGGAAGAATCCAGAGTATCCATCTAGATAACAGAAGTAAGAGTGTCTGGCTAGACGCTCCAATATTTGGTCTATAAATGGTAAAGGGAAATGATCCTTCCTAGTTGCTTTATTTAATTTTCTATAATCTATACACATCTGCCATCCTCCTTTTAAACGTTTTGCTACATGTTCGCCTTTATCGTTTTGCACGACTATGATGCCTCCCTTTTTAGGTACTACATGCACAGGGCTCACCCACTTACTATCCGAGATCTGATAGATGATACCTGCCTCAAGTAACTTAAGAACTTCCTTTTTAACGGCATCACTCATTATAGGGTTTATTCTTCTCTGATGTTCCCTAGAGGGTTTTGAATCTTCTTCGAGCGAAATCCGATGCATGCATACGGATGGGCTTATACCTTTCAGGTCAGAGATATTATATCCTAAGGCTGAGGGATATCTTCGTAAAACATCTAAAAGTTGGTTCGTTTCCTCTTCGTAAAACATCTATAACTGGACGGTTCATCTTTCCATCGAGGAACTCATATCTCAGGCAGTTCCTTAAGTTCTAAGGTTGGTTTCTTAGGGCATGGCATAGGATTTGGAGTAAGGGATAAACATTCGTAAAGGTTATCATCGATGTAAGGTTTCTTAAAGTCATGATCTTCCCTTATGAGAGTCGATGGTAACTTAATTGTTTTTATAATTTCTTTTTGTTCTAATTCTCTAACGCATTCATCAATGATATCTAAGGCATTACACGAGTCTCCCATCACAGGTGCCATAAGAAATTTCAAAAGTATAAATTATATTTTCTCGTCACCCACCTCAAATGTCAACTTTCCTTTATTGACATCTATTATGGCTCCTGCAGTCGCTAAGAATGGTCTACCTAGAAGGATTCGTATATCATTTTCCTCTTTGATGTCCATGACAACAAAATCAGTAGGGATAAATAACTGACCTATCCTAACAGGAACATCTTCTAAAATGCCTATCGGATATTTAACAAATCTATCGGCTAACTGAAGTGACATCTTAGTGGGCTGTAATTCTCCTAAGTTTAACCTCTCACAAACTGCTAAAGGCATTAGGCTCACACTAGCTCCTAAGTCTAGAAAAGCTTTTTCGATGACATGATTACCCAAAAGGCAAGGAATTGAGAAATTTCCAGGATCTTTATCTTTCTTTGCTAATTTGTCCTTGGAAATAGCATTACATTCCAAAGGCTTCGGATCGTCAAGTCTATGTTTGTTGGTAAGGATGTCTTTGAGAAACTTTGCATAAGAAGGTATTTGGGTGATGGCTTCTATGAAAGGGATTTCTACGTGAAGTTTTTCTATAACTTTAATAAATTTTTGATACTGTTTATTGATCTGGGTTTGTTTTAGTCTTTGCGGATATGATATAGGTGGTTTATATGGCGGGGGTGGTACGTAAGTTTTATCTTTAGGTTCTTCTCCTTTTTCTCGACCTTCCTGGTTTTCAGATTCCTCTAGTTCCTTTACTTCGTCCGGGGGCTTGGTACATTCCTTAGAAGTTTCGGGTTCACTCAATCTAGGGTTTGGTGGCTCATCATAAGCGTTCCCACTTCTAAGGGTAATGGCATTGGCTTGTCCTCTCGGATTTTGTTGAGGTTGTCCAGGGAATTGTCCTCCAGGTGTAGTCTGAGGGGCTTGGTTTAAATCTACCTGAGAGATTTGGGTTTCAAGCATCTTGGTATGAGTAACTATTTGGTCAACCTTGGTTCCTAATTGAGTAATCAATTCGTTAACATGAATGTTTTGATTCATGAACTCCTTGTTTTGTTGGGTTTGAGCGGTGATAAAATTTTCCATAATTTTCTCAAGGCTCGGCTTTGATGGTACAGGTTGCATAGGTTGATTTGATCTAGGAGGTTGATAACTAGGTCTCGGAGGTGCATTATTTTGAATAGGGTTATTGTTTTTATAGGAGAAGTTCGGGTGATTCCTCCATCCAGGGTTATAGGTATTCGAGTATGGGTTCCCTTGGGTGTAGTTCACTTGCTCAGAGTGGGTTTCGTTTAATAGACTGCATTCTGCATATTGGTGTCCTTTGGTTCCACATATCTCACAATCCGACGAAACTACGGCTACAGTATTCATGTTTATGCATATATGCTCGACCTTAAGGGCTAATGGATCCATTTTAGCTTGCATCATGTCTCTAGAGCTTAGTTCATGCACTCCTCCTTGGGCTTCCTTCTTCTCTACTGTCGCTCGTTCGACTCCCCATGATTGATGAGTTTGAGCCATATCTTCGATGAGGGCACTAGCTTCAGGATAAGGTTTATTCATCAGAGCACCGCCTGCGGCAGCATCGATGGTCATCTTAGTGTTATAATGAAGTCCATTATAGAAGGTTTGAATGATTAACCAATTTTCTAAACCATGATGTGGGCATGCTCGTAACAACTCTTTATATCTCTCCCAAGCTTCGAACAACGATTCTCCTTGGTTTTGGGTAAATCTAGTTATATGGTTTTGAAGAACGGCGGTCTTACTTGGGGGAAAGTATCTAGCAAGAAATAGCCTAAGTCTAAACGCGTCAGGGATGGTCGTAATGGAATTGGGTGGAAGGGAATCTAACCATGATAGAGCTTTATCTCTGAGGGAAAAAGGGAATAATCTTTAAAAGTGTCTGCTAATTGAAGAAATATTTTTAAATGTTGGTTTGGGTTCTCAGTAGCGAGACCTGCGAATTGTCTCTGTTGCACTAGTTGCAACAGAGATGGTTTAAGTTCAAAAGTATTAGCTGGGATGGTTGGGTTTACTATACTAGATCTAGGTTCTTTATTTGATGGTTGAGCGAAATCTTTAAGAGGTCTTTGGTTTTGATCTTCGGCCATAGCTCTCTTAATTCTATGAAAGAATAAACGTGCGCGAGCATAACGTTCAGGTTCCGCCAGAGGGTATACTAAGCTTAAACTTCCGGTGCTGCGAGTTCTTCGCATTGACCGGCGGGAAATAGCCAAAGTCTAAACGATATAACAACAGAAAAATGAAATTTGACGAAATTGGTCCCCGGCAACGACGCCAAAAACTTGATGCGGTGTTTCGCAAGTATACGAACGCATCAGAGTAATATAAAAGATTGTCGAATCCACAGAGACCAAGTGTCAATCTATCGTTATCTATTGTTATAGTGTTTACCAAAGGCAATCAAAATAGGTTTTTTTAGAGTGTACGATGAAAAGTAAAGTATTGAAATAAATTTAATTAATAAAGACAAGATCGAATGTAATTCACGTAATCAATTAATAATCCAAGTACTTGCTAATAGAATTACTTATGGGCAATGTTTCCTACTTTAAAAAGAACTAATTTAACAGGAACTGTCGCTTTCGCATATTCAGAACCGAGTTGTACTCCCTAATCAAACCCTCTTATTGTCACTTATAAAAAGGCGCGCATTGCGTTAGAGTAGTAAACCTAGTTTTAAGAAATATAGTATCTTGACTAAGTTGAAAAGTATTATAACCTGGATTTCTTAACCAAAAGAGGTTCTCACGAACCAGACTCTAAACTTATAAACGTGTCCGGAAATAGTTTTAAAATCTCTTTTCTTCTTAAATTAAAAACTCCTATTGAACTAAACAAAGCGCTTTCGCTGTTTTTGAAATAGTTAAAAACAATTAAGTTTAGATTGACGTTGGACGGATTTCGATCTTACCCAACGGAATTGAAGTGCGGGAAAACTTAAGTTGAAAGTTAAAATAGCCCTTAAGTGCTTCTACGAACAATTGTACGGATTATCGGTTCAATTATGATTCTTACATTCTAACCTTATAGATTTAGTTAGACATGGTAAGGTAAATGTGCATTAAAGTAAATAAAAGTAGTGCGAGTGCGGAAAGTAAATAAAAGTAGTGCAAGTGCAAGGAAATAAATAATTTAAAGCGAGTGCGAGGAAATAAACAAAAGTAAAGCAAGTGCGAGGAAATAAATAATTTAAAGCGAGTGCGAGGAAATAAACAAAAGTAAAGCGAGTGCGAGGAAATAAATAAGATAAAGACAAGTAATAAAAACCTACTCGAATCGGAGGGTTGAATAAATTGCAAAGTGGAAATGAAAATGGTGGCAGGATTAAGTTCCTTCCAAAGTGCTCCAAACTCGATTACAGACTCTATCACAGACTCGATTACACAATTGTGGTAACACTCCAATGCGAAGCGATTACCACTTTAAAATACTGAATATATGCCTAAGTGAAACAAAGTTGCTCTGAGTTTGCCTCTGCTCTAAGTTTGGATGATTGTAAAAGTGATTTCGAGTTTCTATTTATAAGCAAGTAAGAAGATCGAAATGACAAGGATGCCCTTCAACTTGAAAATGGGAGGGAAAACTTTTCCTCTTGTGGCGCCCGCCACAAGGCCATGGCGCCTGCCACAAGGCCATTTTGAGGCGCCTTAGTGGAAGTAGTGGGGAACGTGGAAGTTGAGGAAACTTGAGCTTGGAAACGTCATGGCAGGGTCTATGGCGCCAGCCATGGGGTAGGCCACAAGTACAAAATGCTGAATTTTAGGGTTTTTAGCTCTTTTTCACTCCTTTTCTCTATCGGGGATCCAATTTAAAGTAAAAACCTGAAAACAAAGGAAAACATAGCAATAACACAACAAAATAACAACAAAACAACTAGAATGCATGTGAAATCAGAGTCGAAAATACGGTAAATTTCAGTGTTATCACACCACGGATCTTCCACTTCTGATTTCTCTCAATATATAGATCTATAATGGATTTGAGTGGTACAGGGGTGATGTACATCACCCCAGCTCTCGATTGATGCCTGGATCGTGTCTTTTGGTTACCATTTTAATCTCTATAATTTTGGACTTGGCCGGAGCTTGGCCAGAGAAGACGGTGGCGCTGGCCACCGTCTAGTCTCCAGATTTGATATGGATCGTCCATTCATTTTTCCAGATGCAATCTCACGTGTCCATTGTTATAACTTTTTATTAGGCTTGGTGTATCACAGTTGACTGGCGCATATGGTGAACACGCGCTTCTTAGCCGTGTGATGATCCACGTCAATTAATAAATCATCATCAGACGGCCCACGCATTTCCTTATTTTTCTATTTTCTGATTTTAATTCTTAAATTTCTTTTAATTCCATTTCTCTTTAAAAACTCATATCTCTCTCATTATTGGTCCAAAAACTATGGGACCAACTTCATTCTTCTCCTTTTAATTTCTACTTTCTAAAATTGATTTTTAAGATTTTTTATTTTATCATTTGATATTTTTTAGTAATTTTCTCTTTTCTGCTTATTTTTAATTCATTTAAAATAGTTTTTGATATCCAAAAAATACAAAAATATTTTTCCAACCTCTTTGAATGACGATAGATCTATAAAAAATATTCTCATCAATTTATTAATTGATTTGAGATTTATTTGAGATTTTAGTTCAATTAGGTTATCTTTTATGCATTTAATTGATTTAAAATAGTTTCTGACTTCTAAAAATGCTGGAATTTTTTGTCAAACTTTGTTTGACCTTGTTGAACTTGGGATAATTTACTTGGACTTTTCAAATTTGATTTGAAGTAAGTTTGAAGTTTGACCTTTCTTTATTATTTTAATATTAAAAAATACCAAAAATATTTTATGTGCTTCTTGACTTCTAATCTTCATTTTGCTTCTGTTTTCTATTGTTTGACCTTGATCTTCTCTATCATTGGTCAATGCTTGTTGATTATCTCATTCCATTTCTATTAATGCACTTTAATTCTTCTTTTTCTTCTTCTTCTTCTTCTTCTTCTTTTTTGATCAATAGTTAAGTATTGGTGGTTAGCATTGATACATGGAGGTTTAATCTTCCTTGATTCAAATCTAATTCATCTTGATCATGGATCAAGTGAATGGCTTTGCATTAAGGATAAGTTGCTTCCAAAATCATGCAAAGAACCTAAATTAATACAAGATTATTTCTCATCTCCTTTTTTGGCATGACAAGTTGTTGGAGTTTGATTCACTAATCAAGACCTCTAACTTGTGTTTTTGCCTACATTATTATTGACCGGACTCAGATAGTTATGACTTCTACATAAGTCCAATTACAATTGCTTAACATAGCGCTAAATTGCCTTAGGGCACACTAACTCTAACACTAACCATTAACCATTAACATTTAATTTTTGCTCTTTACATTTATGCAATTTACTATTCTTGTACATATTATTCATTTGCTTTTTCCTTTGCTCATTTGAGCACATGTTTATGTTAATGTAATTTTCCTTTTGCTCGCTTTAGCACATAATTGTGTATATATTATTGTGCTTATGTTTTGTTTTGATTGTTGTGGACCAAATGCAAAAAATGGACAAATGGACTTAGTTTCGAGGACATTCCCAATGCAAAATTGGAGTAAAAGGACATTAATGTTGAAGATGGATTAGAAGGACCAACTCTCTAAATTCACTCTTGTCCATTCTTGATTTACTTCATAGAACTCTTTGATGTGTGTGCTTTTGTGCTAGGGAATCCTATGTGAGCCAAATTGAAGAATCATTGCCATGATCATCCAAAGTGAAAGATACAAGAGACATTGGGGATCTTCTAAGAGCTTGTTTGATTGTGTTGATTGCTTGAGCTTACACTTATTTTGCTTGCATATTCCAAAGGATGGGAGCTACTTGGATCATCAATATGATCTCAAGAGAGGAACTCCATTTGTGGTCTTGTTTCTTATCCTTCATCTCTTGTATGATTAGGACCTTAGCCATTCTTCTTCTTCCCTCCACTCTAACCCAAGCCAAAATTTTTGCGCAAACATTTAACACTTGATTTTAAACATTAGAAAACTAAGCCTTATGCTTTTGATTTTCAAACTTTCTTTTCATAAAACTTATTTTGAATTGAACCTTTAAGTCAACTTTGACCATATCTTGTAAATACTTTTCATTGGTAAATATAACTCATTCAAATACTTTTGTGGTTTAAATGGCCACTTTCTTAATCAAACTTTTTCATAACCTTTAGCTATTAGGTTTGAGTTATCCTTGAGGTAGATGTAATACTCACCTATATCCTTAGTGATGGACAATGAGTCTTCCATGCTTATTATAGGGTTAACCCCTCACTAGCATGTTGAAGCTATCCTCACATGGTGGATTTATGGTTTTAGGTTGAGTTTTCTTCCTTGGATAACAAAAGACCTTAACGCTTTTTGACCAATCAATTCACCAATTCATTTTGAGATTTTTACCCCGAACTACAACGTTTTGATCCTAATCTTTTTTTAAGATGGTACGTAGGCAATGGGTTTATCCATCCAAACACAAATTGTAATTAACTTATATATTCTCTTCTCATCTCTTCAATCATGTTTGCACAAACAAATTTTCACAAAATACAAACCTTACAACAAAATGTGAAAAGGGCTCCCTAGGAGTACCTAGGATGTTTTGGGTGCTTAAAACCTTCACATTGCATAACCAACCCCCTTACCCCGATCTCTGACTTTTTAACTGGTTTTTGATTCGATAAAACTTTTAGGTTTTTGTTCGCTTTCTAACCATTCCTTTGGATAAATAGAAGTGCGGTGGCGACTCGACTTGTATGGGGTACCTTAGATTTAGTCAATATCTCTAATGGTAAATAATACCCCGCTACAGAAAAGTCGCGACTCTGCTGGGGACATTTGCCTAGTGGGTCTTGCCTACTTTTCCTATTTTGTTGTATTGTATTGTATATTATCTTTGTGACATATTTGTGTGCAATTTGGGATTATTGTATTGTATGTAATGATTGAATTGCTTGAATATTAATTCCTTGTATGCTTGGTGATCTTTGTGAGATGAGTTCTATACCCGAACTCGAGTGCACTTAGGATAGGAGAATGGAATAGTCTTATTGAGTTGTGTGTAGTTATTCCTTAGCAAGTTGACTTGCAAGCCCATTCAGTTGGTGGAGGTCATGTTGGGATCAATAATGTCACACAAGTAGTTGTGGTTAGACGTTACTCTTTCCAATATAGACCTTAGAAGCCAAGAACCTTAGTTTACCAAGCCCATCCTGGCCTATTCTTAGGATGTAGTTCGAAAATCGTTCAAGTGTAAGATTTGATATGATTGTTACGCGATACTACACTCATAAGAGTCTCTCTTGAGAATATTTTTGGAATACGAGTAGTCGTTTATCTGATAATATCCGAAAGATGGGATGATGACTATGGGAACCTCTTGTAGAACATGTTTGGCAGGTTTAAACTCTAGTACACTCCCTTTGGGTGGTTCTTAACCGAGACTCCATGCTCGTGACTTGCAACAAACCCTTGATTCATGGTTGATCCGTTCTTGTATCCTTAATATCAATGGAACTTGGGTGTTGATAAGGTGTAAACCATAATCCACCAAAATGGATGATTGATATTAAGGATGACATGATCCATCCCATGACCTTTGTTTGGTGTGCTTTGCTTGGTCCTTGAGTGTGATTGTTGCATCCATGCATTCGTGCACCCATTTGCATCCATATCATTGATAATGAGAAAATTTTCAAGGAACTTAAGAGGTCTATTTGCAAATTTTCAGACATGGAAAGACAAAGAAGGAATACGAAGCAGTACAGTTTCAGATAACCCGACTTGAAAGAGATAAGGAATTTGACATCCTATGTATTAGATCCCTTGGGTTTCAAGGCTTGTTTTGGGAAGCTTTTATCTGTTCTGAATACTCAAGTGGACGAAGCATTGATGAGTGTACTGGTGCTTCACATTTCCGGATTTCCAGCTTTTGCCCACGCTTGAGGAGTATGCCTACCTTGTGGGTATACCTATTCTAGACTAGTTGTCGTTCAGTGGCTTAGAGAGTGTTCCTACTTCTCAAGAGATAGCTGATATGTTGCATATAGATGAATCTCTGGTTGGTGCTCATATGACTACCAAAGGTGGAATTCAAGGTCTCCCTTTTAGTTCCTCATTGCTCAAGCTACTATGTATGGGAATGCCATGAGTGAGGACGCCTTTGAGGCCATATTTGTACTTCTCATCTATGGGCTAGTGTTATTCCCCAACATCGACAAGTTTGTGGATGTGAATGCTATTAGGATTTTCTCTACTCTTAATCCCGTTCCGACTCTATTGGGTGACACTTACTTTTCTTTGCATATGAGGAATGCAAAGGGTGGTGGTACCATTGTGTGTTGTTTGCCTCTGCTGTACAAGTGGTTTATTTTGCACTTGCCACAGATGGTCACCTTCAAGGAGAACAAAGGATGTCTACGGTGGTCCACGAGGCTTATGTCTCTTACTAATGATGATATCTTTTGGTACAACTGTGTATATGATGGTGTGCAGATTATCGACTCTTGTGGTGAATTCTCCAATGTGCCTCTTCTTAGTACATGTGGTGGGATTAACTATAACCCTATTTTGGCACGTCGTCAGCTTGGGTTCCCCCTAAAGGATAAACCTAATAACATTCTGTTAGAGGGTGTGTTCTTTCAGGAGGTTAAAGATCCCCAAGGCTTGAAGGGCAGGATGGTCCGCGCTTGGCGCAAGATCCATAGAAAAAGAAGGAAGGAGCTGGGTCCGAAGAACTGTATTGCTTTGGAACCCTATACCTCTTGGGTTAGGAGGAGAGCTTCTGAGTCTCTCATGCCTTATGAGTATCCAAGACCTACACCTTTGGTTGTGGCTGGGCCTTCAACCCTCCCTGACCAAGGAGTAGAGGAGTTGAGAGACGAAGACCGTTCGCCTGCCTGGATCCACGAACGAGAGGAGTTGCTTCATCAGATTAGGGAGAAGGATGCTTTGATAGAGTTCCTTGAGCACCAGGTCATTGATGAGCCTGATGATGCATTGACTTCTCTACTTCCTCAGTCTTCCAAGTTTTGGAAAAGGAAGTATGATCGACTCGCCAAAGAGAAGGCAGATATGGAGTCAACCTATGAGAGGGAGGTGAAGAGGCTTCGTGCAGCTTATCTTCCAGTCTCCAGAGCTTTAGATGATTGTTTCTAGGGTTCCATGGGATGATCATTTTCCTTTTCTCTTGTATTTGGTTACCAGGACTGTACTTCTTTGGTGTAAAAATATTTCCAAATATTATTGATGTGATATTTCCATATGAGATAAATGTTTAAAATTTCCAATATTTGCAAATAGGACTCTAAAAGTTCCTCTGATATAAAAATTAAACCATATGCATTGCATGCATCATGTGCATAAGCAGATTTTGCTTCGGGCTTCTTGTTCTATGGTCTAACTTCGTGTTCTTCATTTATTTTGAAGACAAGATGACTCACCGGTACTACACCCGAGCCAACGCATCAAGACTAATGGATCATTTGGAGCAAGAGAACTGTGAACTCAAGGAGGAAGTGGCCAGATTGACTGCCCTGATGGTGTGATTCATGGCTTCCCAGAGCCAGTCGTCTCCGACACCTTCAACTCCTCCCAAGAGGACAGTCATCTCCGAGATTGCCTCTTCAACCGTACCTGCGGCCAGCGCTCACTTTGCACCAACAGCTATGTCAGCCGGGTTTCCTTGGGGGATGCCTCCCAACTTCATACCTTTGCTTCTCTGTCGGCATCTAACCCGGTCCTTGCCGTTCCACCTCCTGTCGTGCATACTATGCCTAGAGTAGACGACACCATCTATCATTCTGAGCCGTCTATGGATGATCAATTTCTTGAGCTCCGCAAGGAATTGAAAACTCTCCGAGGAAAAGACCTCTTCGGCAAGTCTGCTGCTGAACTCTGCTTGGTCTCAAACGTCAAAATCATTGTAAAGTCCAAAGTACCTGACTTTGAAAAGTACAAGGGAAATACTTGCCCTCTCAGCCACCTGGTTATGTATACCAGGAAGATGTCGACTCAGACCGACAACGATCAACTTCTCATTCACTACTTCCAGGACAGTTTGTCCGGTGCTACCCTAAGATGGTATATGGGCTTGAACAGCGCGAACATCCGATCCTTCAAGGACCTTGGCGAGGCCTTCGTTAAGCAATACAAATATAACGTGGATATGGCTCCCGATAGCGATCAATTGAGAGGCATGTCCCAGAAGGACAAGGAAACTTTTAAAGAGTACGCCCAAAGGTGGCGAGAGTTAGCAGCACAGATTGTGCCCCCGCTGGAGGAGAAGGAAATGACTAAGATCTTTCTAAATACCTTGAGTTCTTTTTATTACGATCGGATGATTGTCAGTGCTCGTTCTGACTTCACCGAGATGGTGAATATGGGGATGCGTCTGGAAGAAGGAATCAGGGAAGGGCGCCTGACCAGAGAAGAAGGCTCTTCTGCCAAACGGTATGGGACGTTTGGAAAGAAGAAAGATGGCGAGGCACATGCTGTGACCTCCCATGCTAAACCTAGAAGACCCTCAGTGAGGAGGAAGACCGTGCGTCCTGCCGGTAACCAACATCAGGTGGCTCACATAGCACCTATTTTCAAAGATAATTAGCAATATCAGCATCACAATAATAATCAGCAATAGAAACATCCGCAATATCAACAACAAAAGCACCGTCCTCAACAGCAGGCCTACCAGCCTCGAAACAACAATCAAGCTAGTACAAGCTATGAGATGAAGAAGGTCACCTTCGATCCTATTCCCATGACCTATGCCGAATTGTATCCCTCTTTGATAGAGAGGAAATTGATTACTCCGTGATACCCACCGACTATACCTACCAACCCTCAGTAGTGGTATAAGCCTGAGCTACACTGTGTTTATCATTCTGGTGCTCCCGGACATGACGTGGAAAACTGTTATCCACTGAAGACCAAGGTTCAAGACCTTGTGAGATGTGGTATCCCGTGTTTCGAGGACGTAGGTCCTAATGTAAAGAAGAACCCATTGCCCGAGCATGGGAAATCCTCTGTCAACATGGTCCAGGACTGCCCTCGTAAATATAAAGTCAAATATGTCAGCCATATTCGACAATCTCTGGTCGATATGCACAGACTGCTGTGTGAGTACAGTCATTACGAGCATGACCACGACAGATGTCGAGTTTGCACTGTCAATCAAAGAGGATGTCGCCAAGCCCGCAAAGACATTCAAGAAATGCTGGATGAAGGAGTCATTGAGATACTTTAGAATCGAAATGTTGATGAGGATGATGATGAAGTCAATCTAATATCTCTGGTATTTCGGATCGCTGAGCCCGTTGTCATCAAGTATGATGGCAGCAAGCAGAAGGCTTCTCCCTCTTTGATTATCAAACCAGCTGGCCCTGTGCCATACTCTTCTGATAAGGCGGTTCCCTATCGCTACAATGTTGTGGCATTGGAGGATGGGAAGGAGGTGCCCCTGCCCTCTACCTCTGTTGTTAATATTGCCGACGTCAGCGGCCTGACCCGTAACGGTCGTGTTTTCTTGGCTCCGCCGAAACCCCAAGCTGATGTCAGAAGGGCCGATGTTTCTGATTATGTTGAACGCCCGGTTGGGACTGCTGTGAATGCTCCGAATCCGGCACTTGTTGCCGTTAAACCTGCCTCTGTTGTGAAAGCTCCCGTCTTTATTGGCCAGAATGGCAATACGAAAGAAGACTGTGATGAGATGCTAAGGCTCATCAAAAGGAGTGAATATAATGTTATAGATTAGCTTCTACAAACGCCATCGAAGATCTTTGTATTATCTTTGTTGATGAATTCAGAACCACACCGAGAAGCTCTGCAGAAGGTGTTGGATGTGGCGTATGTGGATCATGACGTCACAATAGAACAATTTGACAGTATTGTTGCAAACATCACCGCTTGTAACAATTTGAGTTTTTGTGATGCTGATCTACCTGAGGAGGGAAGAGACCATAATTTGGCACTACACATCTCCATGAGCTGTAAGGATGATGCCATGTCCAATGTGCTAGTGGACACTGGATCATCGCTGAATGTGTTGCCAAAGTCCGCTCTTGCTAAATTGTCATATCAGGGGCCTCCCATGAGGGAAAGTGGAGTAGTGGTTAAAGCTTTCGATGGGTCCCATAAAGCTGTGATTGGAGAGGTTGAGCTCCCAGTCAAAATTGGACCAAGTGATTTCCAGAACACCTTCCAGGTCTTGGATATTCACCCATCGTATAGTTGTCGGTTGGGTAGACCATGGATTCACGAGGCTGGCGCTGTGACATCCACCCTACACCATAAATTGAAGTTTTTCAAAAACAAGAAGCTGGTGGTGGTAGGGGGAGAAAAGGCTCTCCTGGTTAGCCATTTGTCTTCCTTTTCTTACATAGATGCTGAGGATGAAGTTGGAACGCCGTTCCAAGATTTATCTATTACTGAGCCTACTAAGAAAGGAACTTCTTCATTTGCGTCCTATAATGATGCTATGTTGGCCATTGAGCATGATACAACTAATGGATTGGGACAAATGATCAAGCTGGAAGACAACAAATCCCGGGCTGGCATAGGGTTTTCTTCTGGCATTTTCAACCACACTGGTCAAGATGAGGAAGTTGATGCCATCGTAGAAGAGGATGCAGAGGAAGATTCTGGCAACTTTGTCATCCCTGGATGGGCCTGCAATAATTGGGTCGTTGTTGATGTTCCAACAGTTATCCATAAGTCAAAGTAATGTTCATTGTGTTTAAAAACACTTCTCCCATGCCAAAAGGAGGAGCGATGACATTGTTGGCTCATAAATACAATGATATTTTCATTCAATAAATTCATGTTAAATGTTTGTTTTTCCAATTATTTTCCCTTTTCGCTTTTGCATGAAACTGGTGATCACATAAAACCATAAAAAATAGAATAAAATCAATATTTTCATCTTCATAATGATTTGCCTTGTTTGAATTCTAAAATCTCTTTATATCCAAAATCATTATGCAGGTTGATCAAACCCATTGAACATAATGATCCAACACCATCTCCCAACTTTGAGTTCCCTATATTTGAGGCGGAAGAAGATGATGTTGAAGAGATTCCTGATGAGATTACCCGTCTACTTGAGCATGAAGAGAAGATCATTCAGCCGCATCTTGAGAATCTGGAAACAGTTAACTTGGGGTCTGAAGATTGTGTGCGAGAAGTGAAGATTGGGGCACTCCTGGAAGAATCTGTTAAGAAGGGGTTGATTGAGTTGCTACGAGAATACTTCGACGTCTTTGCCTGGTCATATAAAGACATGCCTGGTCTGGATACTGATATCGTGCAACATTTCCTGGCTTTGAAGCCTGAGTGTGTGCCTGTAAAGCAGAAGCTCAGAAGAACTCATCCTGATATGGCAGTGAAGATTAAAGAGGAAGTTCAGAAGCAAATTGATGCGGGGTTTCTGGTGACTTCTATATATCCTTAATGGGTGGCCAATATTGTGCCTGTGCCTAAGAAAGATGGAAAAGTCTGAATATGTGTGGACTATAGAGACTTGAATAAAGCTAGTCTAAAAGATGATTTCCCTCTACCACATATTGATATATTGGTAGATAATACAGCTAAATTCAATGTCTTCTCGTTTATGGATGGATTTTCCAGATATAATCAGATTAAGATGGCACCCGAGGATATGGAGAAGACAACATTCATCACACCTTGGGGAACATTCTGTTATCGAGTGATGCCCTTCGGTTTGAAGAACGCCAAAGCCACGTATCAACGAGCTATGACTACCTTGTTTCATGA
Organism: Lathyrus oleraceus; assembly: GCF_024323335.1. Lineage (NCBI taxonomy): Eukaryota > Viridiplantae > Streptophyta > Magnoliopsida > Fabales > Fabaceae > Lathyrus > Lathyrus oleraceus. Next base: position 35,980 of record NW_026112692.1, on the reverse strand, counting down.
TATGATGCACAAGGAGATAGAGGTGTATGTTGATGATATGATTGCAAAGTCAAGAACGGAAGTTGAACATGTAGCGCACTTGTTGAAGCTTCTCCAGTATTTGAGGAAGTATAAACTTCGTTTGAATCCTAACAAGTGTACATTTGGAGTCCGTTCCGGCAAGTTATTGGGCTTTATTGTCAGTGAGAGAGGTATTGAGGTTGATCCCGCCAAGGCCAAAGCAATACAAGAGATGCCTGCGCCCAAAACCAAGAAGCAAGTCCGAGGTTTTCTTGGTCGCTTGAATTATATCTCCAGATTTATATCCCACATGACTGCCACATGTGCGTCGATATTCAAGCTCCTTCAGAAAGATCAGTGTCATGATTGGACCGAGGATTGCCAAAAGACCTTCGACAGTATTAAAGAGTATTTGTCCGAGCCTTCGATTCTGTCTCCACCTTTGGAAGGGAGACCCTTGATGATGTATCTGACGGTTCTTAAAGACTCAATGGGTTGTGTCCTTGGTCAGCAAGATGAAACAGGGAAGAAAGAATATGTTATCTACTACCTGAGTAAGAAGTTCACCGAGTGTGAGTCTCGATACTCGATGCTTGAGAAAACATGTTGTGCTTTGGCTTGGGCTGCTAAGCGCTTCTGCCAGTATATGTTAAATCATACGACTTGGTTGATATCCAAAATGGATCCAATCAAGTATATCTTTGAGAAGCCTGCTCTAACCGGGAGGATTGCCCGTTTGCAGATGTTGTTATATGAGTATGATATTGATTATCGAGCTCAGAAGGCTATAAAAGGTAGTATCTTGGCTGACCACTTAGCACATGAACCAATTGAGGATTATCAGTCAGTTCAGTATGACTTCCCAGATGATGAGATTCTGTATTTGAAAATGAAAGATTGCGATGAGCCTACGCTCGATGAAGGGCCAGAGCTTGATTCCCGGTGGAGTATGGTGTTTAATGGCGCTGCAAATCAATATGGAAATGGTATTGGGACAGTGATTATTACTCCTCAGGGCACACATTTTCCTTTTACAGCAAGGCTAACTTTCAAATGCACGAATAATATGCCTGAGTATGAGGCCTGTATTATGGGATTGGAAGAGTGTATTGATCTTAGGATCAAGCATCTTGATGTTTATGGTGATTTGGGCCTTGTTGTTAATCAGATTAAGGGTGAATGGGAGACGAATCATCCTGGCCTCATCCCATATAGAGATTATGCGAGGAGGATTTCAACATTATTTACTGAGGTTGATTTCCACCATACTCCTCGAGATGAGAATCGGATGGCAGATGCACTTGCTACGCTTGCTTCAATGATTGTGGTTAGACTCTGGAATGAAGTTCCCAATATCACTGTGATGCGCTTGGACAGACCAGCTCATGTATTTGCAGTAGAGGAGGTATAAGACGATAAGCCATGGTATTATGATATCAAGTGTTTTCTTTAAAGCCAGATTTACCCGCCTGGGGCATCAGTGAAAGATAGAAAGACTTTGAGAAGATTATCAGGTAGTTTCTACCTCAATGGCGACGTGTTTTACAAGAGAAATTTTGACATGATTCTGCTCAGATGCGTAGATAGACACAAAGCAGACTTGTTAATGACTGAGGTCCATGAGGGTTCATTTGGTACTCATTCCAATGGACATGCTATGGCTAGAAAGATGTTGAGAGCTGGCTACTATTGGCTTACAATGGAGTATGACTACTACAATTATGTGAAGAAATGCCATAAGTGTCAGATTCATGCGGATAAGATTCATATTCCCCCGACACTTCTGAATGTGATTTCATCACCATGGCCTTTCTCCAAGTGGGGGAATTGACATGATTGGCATGATAGAGCCGAAAGCATCCAACGGTCACAGATTTATTCTCGTAGCAATTGATTACTTCACCAAGTGGGTTGAAGCGGCGTCATATGTAAACGTAACCAGGAAGGTGGTTGTGAAGTTTATCAAGAATCAACTCATATGCCGTTATGGTGTGCCGGATAAGATCATTACTGACAATGGATCTAACTTGAACAACAATGATGAAAGAGCTGTGTAGTGAGTTCAAGATTGCACATCATAATTCTTCTCCTTATAGACCCAAGATGAATGGGGTTGTTGAAGCTGCTAATAAGAATATAAAGAAGATCGTCCAGAAGATGGTTGTTACGTACAAAGATTGGCATGAGATGTTGCCACTTTCCTTGCATGGCTATCGTACATCTGTCCGCACTTCAACAGGAGCAACCCCTTTCTGTCTTGTTTACGACATGGAGGTTGTGCTCCCAGTAGAGGTGGAGATCCCATCGATGAGAGTCTTGATGGAAGCCAACTGGACTGATGCTGAATGGGTTCAGAGTCGTTATGACCAGCTGAATTTGATAGAAGAGAAGAGATTGACGGCCATGTACCATGGTCAATTATATCAGCAAAGGATGAAGAAAGCCTTTGATAAAAAGGTCAAGCCTCGTGTGTTTCGAGAAGGTGACCTTGTGCTCAAGAAAGTTTTGTCTTTCGCGCCCGATTCTAGGGGCAAGTGGACTCCAAACTATGAAGGTCCATATGTTGTTAAGAGGGCCTTTTTAGGCGGTGCTTTGATACTTACAACTATGGATGGGGAGAATTTCACTTGTCCTGTGAATTCAGATGCAGTCAAGAAATACTTCGCCTAAAATAAAAACAGAATAGCTCGCTATGTTGAAAACCCGAAAGGGCGACTTAGGCAAAAAATGAGCGTCTCGGTGGATTGAAAACCCGAAAGGGCGAACCAGGCAAAAGTTAGAGACATAAAAAATGAATATGTATCCCGCTAGATTGAGTACCTCATTCTGGGGCAATCTAGGCAAAAATTAGGGATTTGGCAAGTAACTGCATCCTAACAAGACTTTGTTGTACAATTGTCATCTGTCAAAGATTATCGCTCAATCATCGTCAACCGAAGCTTCGAATACATCAGATTCAGAGTTAGTTGAGAAGTGGTCATTATGTTCAATGTAGCCCTTTTCCAATATATATCACCAATTTCAAATTTGTAAAAATCTATGGAGTCTTGTCATTTGCAGACTACCATTCCATCAAATAAGTTTGAGCCTTTATCCAATTCTTTGCACTCTTATTTGTTTATGTTCAACAAATGATTTGCATGTTTTAATTGAGAAAAGTCATTGTTTTAAATAAGTAAAATTTTCATGAATTGTTTTTAAACAAAGTGAACATTCACAATGACAAAAGGATACTTGGGATGTCTTCAGTGCTCTCCCAAGGATGGTATGATTCCCAAAAGGGTAAGACATTTGTTCATACTCCCAGCATACTTGTATCCTCTTCATTTATCTTTCAGGTTGTCTCCTCCGCTGGCACAGAAGAAAGTTGTACCTCACACCAAATCCCGGGAGGTTTGGGAGTTCTGGGTGTGATCTCAATCTTTTAGATCCCCATTGAGTCTGGATTTAGCATTTGTGGTATCAATTATATGGTTGTCATCCCTTGTACGGATTGACCTAAAATCCCTTATAAATTGATAAATTGAATATGCTAATCTTTCTGAAGGAGTCAGTTTCCCCTCACTTCAAGTAAGAATTTCCCCTCAAAGTAAGCAGGAAATATCCAGCATAAGTGGAACTTTCATCAAACTTGGTTTATAACTTTTACTCTGTGGACTTGGCTACTTTTGATCAACAACAATTTTGCTCCTCGACCATCCTCAGCAGGGTTGATCCCACCCCTACTCCCCAATATGTTCACCATCGGGGTATCTCCAACAGTTGCCTACGAATAATCCCCGATCCGGTCACCATCAGTGTTTCCCTAGGAGGATTTCCTGATTAGAGCCCGTTTGCGGTTTCTTCTCGAGCATAGTGGTTGATGAAGATGTTTATCTTTCCTTCCTCAGCGGAGTTAGTGTCTTTCCCTCCTCGGCAGAGTTGTTTTCTTCAGTAGTGCAGTATGTGGTGGTGACATTGGAACCTTCTGATTGGTGGTTGTTTCCCACAGAGTTCCATCTTCCCCTGTGATAATTTCCCTAGTAGAGTTGCTTCTACGGCAGATTTTATCTGTGTGTTGATCCTGTCCCCGGCTGGAGTGGCTGATTCTCCTTGCCCTGCAGAGATCTTTATTTCCTGTTATCTTTTGTCCCCATCAGATTGGATGTTTTCCAGTGGGCCTGGCTTTCTCTCTCGAGATGTAGTACCGGATGTTTGTTCATTGATTCTTGGACCTGTTTGTGTTAGATATGTCTGTTTGTCAGCATTCATCATACATAAACCATGCATATACATGCATAAGATTGACATCTAGATATTCATGTTGCATTCCTTGCCATATATATTTGTTTGTTGTCTCCTGCTATTTAGTGATACATATTTCTCCAAGAAGATATTTGTGTCTGATCTCTCCATATAGAGTCAACCCCATAGGCAGAAAGTGTATATCCTTTCTTCCATATTCCCCAATGAGTTATGTCCTCGTGGATGATTGTTGTTTCTGTTTCCTCCCAACACATATATTGGGATGGAGTTCCTGTAACACCCTTCTACCCAAACGACATATTTAAAGAATTTATCAGAGTACAACATGTAGAAGAGTTTACATTTCATTCAACTTAACACTCATCACTTTACAACATAAAAATATTTCATTTATTTTAATAAAACTTCGCAGCGGACAACAACACAATTAACGATTTATAAAAATGTTTCAACAAAACATATCAATAATTTAGTCTTCAAACACAACTTAAATAATAATATAATCTCTATTGAATCCCATAACCCCGGTGTCACATGACCAGAGCATTGACTCGACTCTGTAGAATAACTCTACACTTATTCTTCACCTCAACAAAAGCTACTCCTCATTATCTGCACATTGCTCATCATAGATGAACATAAACACATGCAGAAGGGGTGAGAATTACATTATTAAACAATAATATAACGACAGAATATAATATGAATAATTTGCACATATGTCAACACGGATCATCACAATCATCATTATAATCCACAAACTCATGAATATCAACAAAACAACACATCAATTGCAATGCACACACCCATGCATGACTCAACACGACTCGGTATACCCATTTTGTGACCACTACAGGATCACTACTCCCGGATTCACCACCATAGAATCCGAGTTCCCCATAAGGAACCAAGCCTCTCAACAAGCCCGGAGTCAACAACATCATTGGAACTCAGTCCGTTCGTCACTAGGCATCGGCCTTTCATGAATGCATGCACATCAAACATGCATCATAATCAACATAGCAACAACAACATCATATAGTCATGTTATCATCTTCATTAATAGCATGACATACAACTCAACAAAACAACAACAACATTACAACGATATCACATCTGGGAGTTTAAAACGCGAAAGCTGTCCGTCAAACTGATATGGCGAACGCCGTTAGGCTAATGGTGAACGCCATTAGCGTTAAACGCTCCTATTCTGAAAACTGTCTATCAAACTGATATGGCGAACGCCGTTAGGCTAATGGTGAACGCCATTTAGCGTTAAACGCTCTTATTCTGAAAACTGTCTGTCAAACTGATATGGCGAACGCCGTTAGGCTAATGGTGAACGCCATTTAGCGTTAAACGCTCTTATTCTGAAAACTGTCTGTCAAACTGATATGGCGAACGCCGTTAGGCTAATGGTGAACGCCATTTAGCGTTAAACGCTCTTATTCTGAAAACTGTCTGTCAAACTGATATGGCGAACGCCGTTAGGCTAATGGTGAACGCCATTTAGCGTTAAACGCTCTTATTCTGAAAAAAGGCCCAAATGGCGAGCGCCAAAGGCATAATGGCGAACGTCATTTGGCTGTTATGTGCATAAACAAGATTTTAAGCGCAGAAACAGTGGACGCGCGGCTTCTAAGCCTACAACCCAATATCAACATTTAACAATCATACATACACAACATACTTCGATTACAATGTATATAATCCTTATGGGGTTGAGTCTTATTTCATTGTGTCTCTCTAGTTTGTTCCTAGATTGACTCCTTGTGATTTTCCCTGCACTTCCCCGTAGTCTAGATGAACGATTGCTCAGTAACCAGTAATTGTCCATCTTTTCCCGGGCGGAGTTTTTGTGGCCTTCTACCCAGTATTCGGTAGTTGTAAGTCCTATTTCAGTGGTTTTCTACCCTTATACTGGTAGGAGTAAACCCCATTTTATCCCCTTGTGGAGATAACCTTATTTTGTTCATCCTAACCGATGACAATTACTCTTCCGTGGTTTTCTACCCAGTATCTGGTAGATGTAATCCCCTCTTTGACGGTTATCTTTGTCCAACATTCGGTATTGATATTCCTTCATCTTTTGAGTATGTCTCCCAGTAATCGGTGATATATCTCCCGGATCATTGCCATTGTCAATGTATCCCCGGCAAGTCATCTTTCATTTTACCCTTGGCTGGTAATGATTTGTTTCCCCGTCGGATTGGTCATCATTTTATATCTTCGGTATCCTGATGTCCTTTTCTTTCGGTCGATTTATCCTTTATTAACCCAGTAACCGGTTGTGGATAATCTTCCATGCGAGTATATTATCTATGTTCTGACGGTAATAGATAATATATCTCATGCGCTCTTTGGCCGAAGTCTTTTGTTCTTCCCCAATCGAGTAAGATTCGTATTCCCTCTACGGAGTCGAATGCCCATCCTGTAATTGAGTTTTCTTTTCAGCTCTCATGTTCGGATGATGAGTGTCTTAGAAATATTCCCCAATTCGCGCCTTGGTCGGTCACCTATTATATGCCCAGTAACCGGTATCCCTGAAGTTCCCTCCTTTCTGCTCCCTATTATGACTTTTTTGTCCCCTGTGGAGTCAGATTTTCCTGAGTTGAAATATACCTTTTCAGGCCTTCCTCAGATGTTTTGGATGTTTGATATCTCTCACCCTCATGCCGGTCTTAGTTATTCATTCTCCTTGAGCGTGTTGTTCTCTCACCCTTATACCGATGTTTCGATCACATGTCTCCTTGAGCTTATTACCCGGTAACCTGTAATACCTCATCCTGTTGTTTCCTCAGATGAGTCCTGTTTGGACATTCCCCAGCGAAGTCCCTTAGTGGATTTTCCCCATCTGAGTCTGGATTTTCATCCGAAGTATCCTTTGTGGGTAGTTTTGTTGTATTGGCATATTCCCCAATACATGCATCTTTGAGTCAGCTCGAGTCTTTCCATTGATTTATTTTCATGGAATTCTTCTCGTGTCTCTCGGCAAGTTTCAATTTGTGACCTGCTCACGCATTCTTATTCCCTCTCATATCCCCATAAGAGTCCCCAGATTCTTTGTCCCATTGAGTGAATTGCTCATATGGATTTTTAGTTTCTCCTGATTTCTCTTTGTGGACATATATCTCCACCGAATATTACCTTTCGCATACATACATTTGCATCATGAGGTCTCTTAGGGACCAAAATTCGTCTCTTTGTTATTAATTAAGCCCATTCTACCTCGTCGAGACGAAGATTTTAACCTTCATTTCTCCGGCTAGAATGACCTTAAATAGGGGCATTTGTAAGACCCCAATTTTGACCCTAAGATCCCTCATGACATCATAACATTGCATTTTACATTGCCTCAAGGATCATAAGCATCTTGGTTCCTTTACCTTTGGGTGGGATCTCTTGTGAGTTGGTTTAAGATCACCAAGCATGCTTGAATTGTATATTATTGCTTTTCTCATTTTAGTTACTAACCAAAAGCACAAAAATATGTCACTAACATCTCTTGTTTGTAGCTTGAGCAGTCACAAGGTCTAAAGCTTCTAGGAGATCCTATGTGCATTGATATGGCCAAGAGAAGATGAAAGCAAGCATGGCAATGGTTCCCAAAGCTCTCATCCATCAAATATGCCTCCCAAATATCTCAATTCATCATTTTGATCAAATCAAATCAAGGGGGCTTGAGGTTTGTTTCCCAAGGAAGCCCTGATTCATCTGTTCATCAACTGTGCATTGCTCATGAAGCAACTTCAACCCATGGTCAAATGCAATCAAGGGAAGTTCTTTAATTCATAATTTCATGCATATTTGAACTTATTTGAGTGTCCTCAATCATCAATTCATCAAGATATGAGGCATGGACTTGAGAAGTTGATGAGTTAATTCATCTGGCTATTTTGAAATGCACTGAGACCTAACTTTTTATGTGTTTGTCAAATGGATATGACCCCAAGAGTAAAAATGTTTTTAAGGACTATATGAACAACTTTCATGTTCATCAAAAATTGATTTGAAGCTTGTAAGGTCATCATCCATTCCAAGACATTATAGGTTATTTTGACTGAAACCCTAATTTTGGGTCAACTTCCCAAGGACATAACTCCTTCATTTTTCATGATTTTGAGGTGATATCAAATGCATTGGAAATCTTAACATGTCTAATTCAAATGTCCTGTTGAGCAAAAGTTCAAAATCTCAAAATAAATACATGTGATAATGCAAAACATTATAGGTCACTTTGGACCAAATGCATTGAAATGTGAAAAAGTCCAACTTCAAGTTCCCATAACTTCTACATCAAAAATCCAAATGGTTCAAAATTTAAGTCCAAATTGATTTTCTAGAAAATATCTACAACTTTGATGTTGAAGATTTTATCATTTGGAGCTTGCATCACTGATACAGAAGGGCTAGAACTTTGGCCAATTTTGAAAATCTCACATATGCATGTTTTGCACCCTACACTTCATGGCTAATTTTCATCAATTTCCAAGGACCAAATGGAGTTTTGATCAACGTAACAAATGATCCTTATGCAATAAGCTTTCCAACCATTACTCATAAGGTGGTGTTTCCATTTTTGGCATAGCATTTTCGAAAGCTTGAACATAATAGTGCAATTTTGGAAAATCATTTAATTTGCATTGCATGAGCTACTACCATCCAATCTGCACGTCCAAATTACTTTCATCATGCATCAGCTTTCAATTCCAGTTGGAATTGGGCCCTCCATGCGCCTGTACAGGCCCATGCATGGAGGCCCTTTCCATTCATGCAAATTTGAAATCATGCATTCAGCATTGCCTTGCCTATAAATACAATGCCATAGCTTCGTAATTCTTCAACCTAAAGGCGCCCCAATTACTGCTAAATTGAAATCACAACCATCACTAAAGGAACTAGCTCACTTTTCTTCAAAATTTTCAGATCTGAACTTTGGTTTCATTGATCAATTTTCAGATCTTAAAGTTCCTAGACCTTTTTCTCCTTGATCTATAGTGTGGACTGTAAGCAATAGCATCCAAGAATTGTGACTCAAAGCCTTGCAAATCAAAGATTCATACCAACTGTTATTTTCTTCGAATATACTTGCATAGTGCTTAATTCTCATTGTTGTTGTGTGATCTGAAGTCCTCTGCATAGAGGCAACATTGTTGTGCTTTCAACTTTGAAAAATCATGAAGTTCATATGAACACCACAGATCTTCCACTTCTGATTTCTCCCAATATAGAGATCTAGAATGGATTTGAGTGGTACAGGGATGATGTACATCACCCCAGCTCTCGATTGATGCCTGGATCGTGTCTTTTAGTTACCATTTTAATCTCTGTAATTTTGGACTTGGGCGGAGCTTGGCCCGAGAAGACGGTGGTGCTGGCCACCGTCTGATCTCCAGATTTGATCTGGATCGTCCATTCATTTTTCCGGATGCAATCTCATGTGTCCATTGTTATGACTTTTTATTAGGCTTGGTGTATCACAGTTGACTGGCGCATATGGTGAACACGCGCTTCTTAGCTGTGTGATGATCCACGTCAATTAATGAATCATCATCAGACGTCCCACGCATTTCCTTATTTTTCTATTTTTTGATTTTAATTCTTTTAGTTCTTTTAAATCCATTTCTCTTTAAAAATTCATATCTCTCACATTATTGGTCCAAAAATTATGGGAAAAACTTTGTTTGACCTTGTTGAACTTGGGATAATTTACTTGGACTTTTCAAAGTTGATTTCAAGTAAGTTTGAAGTTTGACTTTTCTTTATTATTGACCTTTCTCTATCATTGGTCAATGCTTGTTGATTATCTCATTCCATTTCTATTAATGCACTTTAATTCTTCTTTTTCTTCTTCTTCTTCTTTTTATTTTTTGATCAATGAGTTAAGGATTGGTGGTTAGCATTGATACATGGAGGTTTAATCTTCCTTGATTCAAATCTAATTCATCTTGATCATGGATCAAGTGAATGACTTTGCATTAAGGATAAGTTGCTTCCTAAATCATGCAAAGAACCTAAATTAATACAAGATTATTTCTCATCTCCTTTTTTGGCATGGCAAATTGTTGGAGTTTGATTCACTAATCAAGACCTCTAACTTGTGTTGTTGCCTACATTATTATTGACCGGACTCAGATAGTTGTGACTTCTACATAAGTTCAATTACGATTGCTTAACATAGCGCTAAATTGCCATAGGGCACACTAACTCTAACACTTACCATTAACCATTAACATTTAATTTTTGCTCTTTACATTTATGCAATTTACTATTCTTGTACATATTATTCATTTGCTTTTTCCTTTGCTCATTTGAGCACATGTTTACGTTAATGCAATTTTCCTTTTGCTCGCTTGAGCATATAATTGTGTATATATTATTGTGCTTGTGTTTTGTTTTGATTGTTGTGGACCAAATGCAAAAAATGGACAAATGGACTTAGTTTCTAGGACATTCCCTATGCAAAATTGGAGTAAAAGGACCTTAATGTTGAAGATGGATTAGAAGGACCAACTCTCTAAATTCACTCTTGTCCATTCTTGATTTACTTCATAGAACTCTTTGATGTGTGTGCTTTTGTGCTAGGGAATCCTATGTGAGCCAAATTGAAGAATCATTGCCATGATCATCCAAAGTGAAAGATACAAGAGACATTGGGGATCTTCTAAGAGCTTGTTTGATTGTGTTGATTGCTTGAGCTTACACTTATTTTGCTTGCATATTCCAAAGGATGGGAGCTACTTGGATCATCAATATGATCTCAAGAGAGGAACTCCATTTGTGGTCTTGTTTCTTATCCTTCATCTCTTGTATGATTAGGACCTTAGCCATTCTTCTTCTTCCCTCCACTCTAACCCAAGCCAAAACTTTTATGCAAACATTTAACACTTGCTTTTAAACATTAGAAACCTAAGCCTTATGCTTTTGATTTTCAAACTTTCTTTTCATAACACTTATTTTGAATTGAATCTTTAAGTCAACTTTGACCATATTTTGTAAATACTTTTCATTGGTAAATATAACTCATTCAAATACTTTTGTGGTTTCAATGGCCACTTTCTTAATCAAACTTTTTCATAACCTTTAGCTATTAGGTTTGAGTTATCCTTGAGGTAGATGTAATACTCACCTATATCCTTAGTGATGGACAATGAGTCTTCCATGCTTATTATAGGGTTAACCCCTCGCTAGCATGTTGAAGCTATCCTCACATGGTGGATTTGTGGTTTTAGGTTGAGTTTTCTCCCTTGGATAACAAAAGACCTTAGGCTTTTGGAGCAATCAATTCACCAATTCATTTTGAGATATTTACTCCAAACTACGAAGTTTTGATCCTAATCTTTTTTTAAGATGGTACGTAGGCAATGGGTTTATCCATCCAAAAAGAAATTGTAATTAACTTGTATATTCTCTTCTCATCTCTTCAATCATGTTTGCACAAACAAATTTTCACAAAATACTAACCTTACAACAAAATGTGAAAAGGGTTCCCTAGGAGTACCTATGATGTTTTGGGTGCTTAAAACCTTCCCATTGCATAACCAACCCCCTTACCCCGATCTCTGACTTTTTTACTAGTTTTTGATTCGATAAAACTTTTAGGTTTTTGTTCACTTTCTAACCATTCCTTTGGATAAATAAAAGTGCGGTGGCGACTCGACTTGTATGGTTTACCTTAGATTTAGTCAATATCTCTAATGGTAACGAATACCCCTCTACACTACCGAAATGAAACGATGTCCATTCGACGCTTTGGGCTCAATCATGCCAATCATATCAATTCCCCACCTGGAGAAGGGCCATGGGGAGCAAATGACGTTCTATAGTGTCAGAGGAACATGAATCTTATCTTCATATATTTGACACTTGTGGCATTTCTTCACAAACTTGCAACAGTCAGATTCCATTGTCAGCCAATAGTAACATGCTCGCAACATCTTCTTTGCCATTGCATGTCCATTGGAATGAGTACAAAAGGAACCTTCATGGACTTCAGTCATAAACAGGTCTGCTTCGTGCCTATCCACGCACCTGAGCAGAACCATATCGAAGTTTCTCTTGTATAATATATCACCATTCAGGTAGAAGTTGTCGGCTAATCTCCTCAAAGTCTTCTTATCATTCAAAGATGCCCCAGGCGGGTGATCGCTCTATTCGCAAGTGCGCGAATCGTGTCACAGTAATATAAAAGATTATCGATCCCACAGAGACCAAAATGTCAATCTATCGATTACTATTGTTACGATGTTTATCTAAGGCGGTACAAATGAGATATTGATGTCGCAAAATAACAGTAAATAAGGAAAATGATAAATACAGTGCAGATAAAGATAGGCTTGAATGTATTTCACGTCATTTAAACGATGCTTCGATTGTCTAAATAGAACTAGTTATGGGGCAATATTTTCTACTCTTGAAAAGAATCCATTTAACAGAAATTGTCGCTTTCGCGTATTCAGAACCGAGTTTACCCTTAAATTAATGCCTTTTATTTTCACTTATAAAAGGTGAACAGAACGCTAAAGTAGTAAACCTATTTTTAAGAAATAAGACTCGTAAGCTTATTTGAAAAGTGATTTTGATTCGGAAAGTTTACCCAAGGAGTTTCCTGATTTTAAATCTATCAACGCGTCCGAAAACAGTTTCAAAAATCGTTTTTCCTTAAAGTGATAAAAATTCCTAGTTAACTAAGCCAGGGTGCTTTCGCACTCCTTGAGTAGTTAAAATTAAATAAGTTTGTTTCAGAAAACTAGAATTAAAAATCAAAACAGCCCTTAAAGCATTTCTATAGATACAATATGTGAAACATTTCTTTAACCGCGATCCTTACATTCTAACCTTTGAAAGATTTATCCAGACATGGTAATACAAACAAATACAACGATATTGAACATGATAAAAAGAAGTTTAGAATGTAAGGCGTGAAGAACAAGTAAAACGTGTAAAACAATTAAAAACGAGCAATAAAGATAATGACGAGAAAATTAAATAAAGTAAAGACAATGGCAGGAAATTAAATACAGTAAAGACAATGGCAGGAAATTAAATAAAGTAAAGACAATGGCAGGAAATTAAATATAGTAAAGACAATGGCAGGAAAATAAATAAAGTAAAGCATGACAAGGAATTAAGTAAAGTAAAGCATGGCAAGTAATTAAATAAAGTAAAGCATGGCAAGTAAAACAAAAAGGCGATTAAATTAGAACCTGCTCCAAACAGAGGCTTTAAATTTGGTACAAGGAAGTAAATAAACCTTTGACTTTGGAAATAAAGATGACAGCAAAATCAAAGTGCTCCAACTCAATTACACTAAGATGCAATAACCCCTCGATGTGACGGATTACCGCTTTTACAGATGATATTATAGTCTTAGTGTTGTAAACTAAGTTGGATGATTTGGAAATGAACTAGAACGACCTATTTATAGAGGAACTCAGCAGCATGTAAAGACCAGGATGCCCTTCAACTTCTCTTTAGTGGGAACGTGGAATTCAAAGGTGGCGCCTGCCACCTCTCCATGGCGCCCGCCATGTGAGTAAATGGGGAAGTTCATGGGATCGTGGCAGTTTCCTACAAAAGAGAGCATAACACAAGAAAAATGATAATAAAGACCTAATAAACATGTGCAGTCCGAGTCAAATACGCGGTGTTTTTCAGTGTGATCAAATTCTCCCACACTTAAACATTTGCTTGTCCTCGAGCAAAACTCTTTATAGCTCATGCAAGAAAAACAGTATCAACCAGAGTTAATTCAAAGCAAAAAGGCTTATAAGTTCATTCAAGGAATGTATCGATAGGTACTAACGAATTGAACTAAGGATATTGTAGTGACACTTCCTGCAAATGCGGTCATAGGCTTCGTTCCTATACAAATCAATCCATATCACCCCACCATACCTAGGCCTTCTTTTCATCTTCTTTAAGTCTTTTTCATTCAGGTGCAATCACATTAAGCCCGTTATCCGTACATACTCATAGTAAGGTGACCGGTTAGTGATTATGATCTTAAGCATGGGGCTCTGGTACATAAGATGGTGCTGCCCCTTTATTTAACCCAATCGTAGTTGTGGGGGATTGGATTGTAATCCACCCTACCAAGTTCAGCACTAGATACCTCTGAACCAACCAACAATAGGCATATTATTATATATTTTTTATTATTTTTCTTCTACATGTTTCACAAACCTCTTTATTTTGTTGGGTTAAATGACCGTGTGAGAGTCACCTAGCCCGGAATTTCATACAACTAGAGAAGAAAGCAAAAAAAATTATGATCATTCACTTATTTTCATAGGTCCCCTACGCAGAGCATGCTTAAGTCGGAGCTGACTGCAAGGATAAACTACTTAAGGACTTATTTGGAACAAAAATTAGGGCCACAACATATGGGGTATCGGGATCAACTCTTATAATCATGAAACCTACGGTGTCAAGACGATATCGATTTTTAGAAAAAGTTTTCTCAAGTCTTTTACATCCTGTCATAAACCTGTCTTATAGCCTGAATATTCAAAATACATTATTTTCTTTCCTCACAAAATTTTTGGTAAGGCTAAAGAAATGGGAGAAGTATGGATACACGACACAGATAACTCGTCAAACACATGTTATTTTATTAAAAGGAAAGCAAACAACTAAAACACACAAAACATACTGAAAATAAAGGAAAGCGATAAAAATATCCTCCCACACTTAAACCGAACATTGTCCTCAATGTGTCGATATGAGATAGGGTAGGAGTAACCTGAAAGAGAGAGAACTATAGCTGATCACTGACACCGTCACTGCCCTGATCAGGATGCCTGGGTCGACGACTCCTGCTACGAGTACTAAGACCCTCTTGCAGTTGCCTAGATCGACCTAAGAGAGGCCCCTGGTTGGCCTCGATAAGTGTGAAGTGCCGCTCAGTAGCCTGTCACTGGCGATGCTGCTCATTAGTGATCGCAAGCAAGGACTTCGTGATAGTCTGATATGCTTGCTCAGTGCGCTGCTGGGAGGCTACCATAAAACTTATATTATCGGTCAATTGTTGGTTTATGGTATTTAGAAGGGCGTCACGCCTTTCTTCCCGAGCCAGGTGCTCGCGCCACATCTCCTCAGTGATGTAAAAATAGGGAGTGGTACCTGCAAAATGGTCAAAAGAAGAAGGTGCAGTGTGTGCAGGTGATGCAGTGTGTGTAGGAATATCATGAGCAGGGGACTGGTCGCGCCGTTCATACTCATCATCGGTCACTTGCCCATTGTCCATAGGAACATTAGGTGGCAAAGGACCGGTTAAAGGTGGAGCATTGAGATCATATGTCCAGTTCCTTGCATGTCGCACATCTGTACGCTTAAAGCAAAGTAAAACAACAATCAGTATAGCTACACCATGTATCATGAGGTTATAACCGTCCGCTCTCTGCATCTTGCATAATTTCATATCCTTCAAAATTTTCAAGTTAATGGTGCGGTGAGGGAGCGGTTCTAAGGTAGCTAACTCAGCATTGAGATTTAGTGCTCTAGCAATAGAAGTAACTAATCCACCAAAAGAAATGGTTCCTCCTTTTTTCAAAATGGCGGACATATGTGCAACCATAAAAGGAACAGGATTGATCCTTTAATTAGTAAGGCAACCCTGTAAAAATAGCAACTCGCGAACATTTACGTTATTAGAATTTTCCCGACCAAAAATAGTACATGCCAAAATATATCGAAAAATACGGATGGTCGGGTTATGAATAATGGAGGCTAAAATTCCTTCAAAAGAAGTGGCAGCCACCTTCGATAATCTATTACAAAAGTTAAATGCTTTGAATGCCCATTCTGCACCCTCTCCGTAAGGCATTCCTAACAAACCTGCTAAGGAATCAGTAGTGTACTCATATTCAACATTGAACATTCTAAAACATATGGTATCAACCGTGCTAGCAGTGCCAGGATGAACAGTGTAAATTAGGGAACTTAGAAATTCCCTAGTCAGCCTATCATAGGTGGGTTCCTTATTAGCAAAAATAGCATGCAGTCCTAAATTATCTAGCATATGAAAAACACTATGATACATCCCTAAAGTATACAAACAATCCTCATCTACATACCTGGTGGCGAGAATTTCCCGTGTTTGCAATTTTTGTAAAATTTTGCTCTGACACTCTCCAGGTTTCCCTCCGCGAAGGATGATATTGTTGAATTCCATTCCGGCCATTAATGGTGAGTGAAGAGAAAATGGGTTTTTATGGTGAGGAAGTGAAAATGGGATTGTAATGAGTTTTTGGTAGAGGAAATTGATGAGTGAAGTTTGGGAATGATAATGAGTTGGAGTTAGAATGATAAAGTTGGGATTTTTCGTGGACTTCAATGGAGGTGGAAGGAGGAAAAATGGGTTTTGAGAGGTTGAAGAAGGCAAAAATGGGAGATTTAGGGATTATGTCCCGTTAAATGTACAGACCCCATGGCGCCCGCCATGGCTCCAGAATTCTTGTTTTTGGGTCGGGGTTGTTCCTTGCTTCTTGGGCTTCAACTTTTTCCTTATTTTGTAAAGGAGGTGCACATAGAATTCCATAACATGTTGTCTTTTTTATTTTTGATTAAGCTTGATAAATGACAAAATAAAAAAGTAAAGTAAAGTAAAAACAAAATTAAAACAACATAATAATAGTAACATATATATATATATATATATATATATATATATATATATATATATATATATATATATATAGTAATAAGTCACGGGTCGAGAGATGCTAGGAAAGGAAAAGCAAGCATAATGTCAAAAGAAAAAAGAAAAACAAGCATAAATAATAAATAATGAGAAATAAGTAAAGCAAACGGCATCTCTCGGTCAGTGATATCATCAATGCCCAGGGAACAATGGAGTCTCCTCAACTTCGGATCCTCGGAGCTCTACAATCTGGTGTCTCAGGTCAGCGATCTCATTGTTCAGTATATCGGCTTCAGTGGCATGTGTGGCATCTGACACTTCGACCTACAAAGCAACATCAGCAAGTTCCTGACGGAGCTGGGATATCTCCATACGAAGCTTAACGAGCTCAGAATGCATGCTTGGACTCTGAAGATTTGGATTATTGCTGAGGACTTTGATTCTGGTAGGTGCTGGATGATGCTCTGCTTCAGGTGGGATTCTCTGCTCATCTACTGTCTCGCATTGGCTTTCTATGGCATAGGCCCAGTTGGCCTGATTATAAACACAAGTTACCTGAAGGTCTGGTAAAGTAAAGTATTGGATAGTCTCACCCTCGATCAAGAGCCTGTATTGGTCTGGGTGGAAAGAAGATCTCCTCATGAGGCCACAGTCCAGATAGAAGTTAATATCCATCAAAGTATAACTGCAGTAAGATGTTAGGTGAAATAGCCTTCTATCAAGTCCTAGGGCGGAGCCTATATGGGTTATCGTGCTTCAAACATGTATAGGAATCACAGCGGAGCAAGCATTAAGATAGAGACTCTCGATCAGAAAATCTTCGCATGCTACTGGGCGTGACTGAGTGGTACAGTACATGAAGAAAATCTCTTTAGCACTTACGTGTGTATCAATGTCACTCTTCCCCAGGAAGGTGTGAGCAATAATCATTTGAAAATATCTGAAAGCAAGATTATGGATCTTGTTAGAGATTTGGGTGGAAGGGTCAGGGCTACCTCCACATGTAATGTCACTCCAGAACTTCTCAACGTCCTTACTCAGGAAATAGCTCATGGGGAGCTCAGATGAGGCATCATAACTAGTCTGAAATCCAAGTAAGTCACCGAAACGCTTATGGTTGAAGGTGTACTCTGTCCCAAACATTCTGAAATTAATGTAGCCACCATCACTAGCGTGACCAACATAGGGCTCGTAGTTCAGCGAGCTCAAGAACTCCAAAGTGAGGTTCCTGTAAGTCACGTACATCGCTTCAGTATACTCATCCCATTACCGTTGACTGCACAAATTCCTGACACTAGGCTCAATGCCTAATGCTTCCATGCAGCTTGAATCAAGATATCTGGTGGGCAACATTGGATGCTGGGAAAGCATGGCGTAGCGTTGCTCCTGTACTGGGTCACGAAAGATCACTGGCATAGTGTCGAAATTCTCCATCCTGAAAAGTTAGGTTAAAAAACAGAGGACACCTAAAATCGCAAACATTGCAACTGTTAGTCTAAACATATATATATATATATATATATATATATATATATATATATATATATATATATATATATATATATATATATATATATATATATATATATATATATAACATATGAAAATATAAATCAAAATAGTAAAAGTGAAGTAAAGGAAAAAGAAATCATGGGTTGCCTCCCATGCAACGCTTGTTTAACCTCGTTAGCTTTACGATTTGAACTTTATATATCAGAGGTAGGAACCGGAGGGACGATCAGAGTATGGCCAGGGCATTCTATAGGGATGTCACCTCCTTGATATTGCTTCAGTCTTTGTCCATTTACCACAAACGGATTACAGGAATAGTTCTGGATTTCAACTACTCCAGATTTGAGGATTTTGGAAACCTTAAAGGGGATTGTCCATCTCGAACGCAGCTTACCTGGAAAAAGTCGTAATTTGGAATTGAAAAGCAGAACATAGTCGCCTATATTAAAGTCATTTTTCAAAATCCTTTTGTCATGCCATGCTTTGGTTCTTTCATTGTATATAATGGTATTCTCGTAAGCGTTCTGGTGGAGTTCCTCCAGTTTGTGGAAATTGAGGATTCGCTTCTTGCCAGATGCTAGGTAATCCAAATTCAGGGTCTTGATGGCCCAATATGCTTTATGATTAAGTTCAAAAGGTAAGTGGCATGACTTCCCATAGACTAACTAGTATGGTGTAGTTCCAATAGGGGTTTTGTAAGCAGTTTTGTAAGCCCACAATGCTTCTGTTAGCTTTTCAGACCAATCTTTTCTGGATATTGAAACAATTTTTTCCAATATTTGCTTAATCTCTCTATTCGATACTTCCACTTGACCATTAGTCTGGGGATTATATGGTGTTGCTACTCTGTTTTTTACTCCATACTTTCTTAAGAGTTTATCGAATATCCTGGATATAAAATGTGATCCACCATCACTTATGACAAGTCGTGGTACTCCAAATCTGGGGAAAATATTGTTTTTAAACAACTTGATGACTAATTTTGTGTCGTTAGTAGGTGAGGCTATAGCTTCTATCCATTTGGACACATAGTCGACGGCTACCAAAATATACTTGTTTCCCATCGAAGATGGAAAAGGTCCCATGAAATCAATACCCCAAACATCAAATAATTCCACTTCTTGGGTGTTCTTCAAAGGCATTTCGTCGCGTCTTGAGATGTTTCCAGCGCACTAGCACCGATCACATTGGACAATATAAGTATGGACATCACGCCATAGTGTTGGCCAATAAAGACCAGCTTGAAGGATCTTAACATATGTCTTGGATGTGCTTGAATGTCCACCATAGGGTGAAGAGTGACAATGCTCTATGATATTTCTAACTTCTTCTTCCGGGACGCAACGTCGAAAGATGTTATATGTTCCTCTTTTAAAAAGGAGTGTTTCGTCCTAATAGAAATGTCTTACATCTTTAAAGAACTTCTTCTTTTGTTGATAATTGAGGTCAGGTGGTATGATATCAGCGGCTAGGTAATTCACAAAATCAGTGTACCATGGTACTCTGCTAATTTCTAAAACTGTTCCAAAGTTGTCTCTATCAGGTTCAAGAGGAACGGTATCTAACTTAGCTATCAATCTGTCATAGGTGAAATCATCATTTATAGGTAAATAGTCTGGCTTCAAATTCTCTAGTCTAGAAAGATGGTCAGTAACTACGTTTTTTATTCCTTTTTTGTCTCGGATATCTGAGTCGAACTTTTGCAGCAAAAGGATCCATCTGAGTAACCTAGGTTTTGCATCCTTTTTGTTTAGAAGGTAACGGATAGATGCATGGTCTGTATAGACTATAATCTTAGATCCGACAACATAAGACCTAAATTTATCAATTGCAAAAACTACATCTAAGAGTTCCTTCTCTGTTGTCGTATAATTGAGTTGAGCGGTATCTAGGGTTCTACTAGCGTAATATATCACATGTAATTTCTTATTTTTACTTTGTCCTAAAACAGCTCCTACGGCGAAATCGCTAGCATCACACATTATTTCAAAAGGTTGAGTCCAATCTGGAGTTTGTAAAATGGGTGTTGAATTTAGCGCTTGTTTTAAATGATTAAAGGCTTCGATACATTTTTCATTGAAACTGAATTCAACGTCTTTCATCAGAAGGCGGGTCAGGGGTTTTGTTATTTTAGAGAAATCTTTGATAAAGTGTTGGTAAAAACCGGCGTGTCCAAGAAAACTTTGGACTTCTCTAACAGTCTTACGAGGGTTAAGGTTTTCTATCACTTCTATCTTTGCTTTTTCGACCTCAATGCCTCTTTCAGATATTATATGTCCTAACACTATGCCTTTTTTAACCATAAAGTGGCACTTCTCCCAGTTTAATACAAGGTTAACTTCTACGCATCTTTCTAGGATTTTCTCAAGATTAATGAGGCAATTCTCAAAGTCAAACCCACATACCGATAAATCACCCATGAACACTTCCATAATTTTGTCGAGATAATCTGTGAAGATTGACATCATACAACGTTGGAAAGTAGCTGGCGCATTGCAGAGTCCAAACGACATTCGTCATTAAGAAAATGTTCCGTAAGGACAGGTGAAGGTTGTTTTCTCTTGATCCTCGGGGTGTATGGGTATTTAGAAAAATCCAGAATATCCATCCAGATAACAAAAGTAATAGTGTAAGGAAAGACGCTCAAGCATTTGATCTATGAATGGAAGGGGGAAATGGTATTTCCTACTTGCCTTATTGAGTTTCCTATAGTCTATGCACATACGCCTGTAGCACCTCAAATTTGCACCTCCCATTTTGTACATATACATTTTCATTTTAGGTCATTAACATTTGCATAGGTCATTGCATAGTTCATCAGTAGTTCATCAGTCAAGACTGGTCAGGAGATCTAGTGGTGCAAGCAAGCAAGTGCATTTTCAATGGAATCAAAGCCCTAGGGTTGGTTCAATGAGTTCATGTGACCTAGGGATCATTTTGAAGTGGTTTGGCCAAAGATTGAAGGCTCAAAGCTCATCAGTCAAAGATGCAATTCATCTGAAACCCTAGAAAGTCAACCAAAGTCAACTATCAGTTCAATCATGGATTTGAAGGTGGGAGATGGTTAGAGATGCCTCATTCATGTCCATACAAGTCTTATTTGACATTTCAAACATCAACAATGAAGAATTTGAGGTCAGATGAAAACTTTCCAAAAATAGTAACTGACCTGTAATTTGAAATTGCCAAAAATGGAAAGGTTTTCTCCTCAAGATTACATCATCAAGAAAGCTTCAAATGAAACTTTGTCCAACATGAAAGTTGAATATCTTTCTCTCCCATTTCCAAAAAGTCCAAGATCATGAATTTCTCATGTGTGGTTGAAAAGATATGGATCAAACATGGCCAAGTGAATTTGAACTTCAAACATGCATAACTTTCACACCAAATGTCCAAATGAGATGGTTCTTTTTGCAACATTTTTCTCTTGATCCCTACTATCCAAAACAAGAATCACATGCCATGCATTTCCATCACATAAACATTTGGTTTTTCATTTGAATTTTGGAGGGAAAGTTCAAATTTGAAAATAATGCATTGTCCATACATTCCATCACTTGCATTTGGCTCCAAACAGAATTTCAAGTGATTCCAAAGCAAAAAACATGCACTGTTCCATTGGTAATCTCATGCATAGGGTGAATTGCAAATTTGCCAAAACACTCCATTCTCACTAAACCACTTACCACATGGTTAAGCATGATTAAGAACTTGATTAACAGAGCATATATAAACCTAATCCTAACAGAATTCTGCATTGGCAACATCACATTTTCAGATCTAAAATTTTCTTCAAATTTTCTCTCTTAAACTTTTTGAATTTTCTTCAAACCAATTCATCATCCATTGATCAAATCATCATCTGGAAGGATTATGGCGCATGTTTGAAGCAAGAACCATCACAATTCATGCAGATTTGAAGCAGCTGAAGTTTGCATTCATCCATGGCAGTTGAGAATTCTGTTGGAATCAAGCTCGAGTAAACATCAAACCTTCATCCATTCAATCATACAAGAGCTTAGGAAGATCTGTTTATGCTTTTCAAGACCTAAATCCATTGATTCCAGTTCTGTAGCTTCATCAAGGTCAGAAATCGCATGTCTTAATTCTTGAATTTGTTACGTGCTTATGATAGATCTTTGAACACTGAGCAAACTGAGCTTCGAATCATTAATTTCCATGCAGAATTGAGTAAGATATGTTAGATTTAAGTTTGATTTATGAAAATGTATGTGTTCGATTTGCTTGATACATGTGGAATTAGAACAAACCAGGCATGGATTAGTGATGTATGTTGAAAGATGAACTCGATGATATGATTGTTTTTAATTTCTGAGACATTTGTTATTGGACTGGGAAGAACATGATGAACACGATGAAGATGCTAGGGTTATGTTTCCAGAATCTCATTTGATCTTGCCTAGCGCGTTTCTGCATGTGTTTGTGTGTTTCTGAACATGTACTGGTCCAAGTGTCATGTGCGTGGCAATTTGATTGGACAATATTGTTTAGCTTGGCCACATCCGCTTAAGTGAAACGGTGCGTTTCACTATGAAGCGCGCCACATTTTGAATCCTGCTTCCCTTCGATTCCTGGCCACGACTCAAATTGAATGGCATTTCATATTATTTCATTTGCCTCATCCATTCATGTACTATGCTTTTCATATTTTTTTATTTTCTCCTCCACTTTAAAAAATCATAACTAAATAAATTTTGATCCAAATAATGTGTGGATTTTTGCATTGTTCTCCTTGTTGTTTCTAGTTCTTTTTCATTAGTTTTCCAGAAATTGTGCATGTGTCATATCTTGTACCTTGCTTGCTATATGCTTTGTAAAATGATGAGTTTTAATCCAATGCCTTTGAAATTTTGTATGCTTAAACTAGACATCTTGCTGGGCATTTTGGTGTTGAGTTTGCATTTTTACCATTTATGGTGGCTGAGGTATGCTCGTGTTAATGTAGGTGTGACAATGTGTGTCACACCTTTGCTTGTCCAACTTGATTAATTGATTTGCAATGCCAAATAAACTCCAAATGATGTGATTTTTTGCATGATACTTGATATGGATGTTGTGATTGATCATGAATTTTCCTGGAATTTTTGGATTGGTTTTTGATTTGATTGAGACTTTTCTTGCTGGATGATCATTTGTGCACTTTTGAATAGTCTTGAACTTCAATGATTTGTGAAATGATGGTTGTTTATCCTATGAATGTGAAAGTTTGCACATTGTTTCTAGACATATTGAAGTTTTTTGTGGCTTTGGTTTGAGGTCTTTATCATTTGTAAATTCTGTTTTAGGCTTGTGCTAAGTTGATGTAGCATTTGGTGTCTCATTTCAGCTTGTTTTGACTGCCTTGACTTGATGAATTTGATTACCATGCTTAATCATGTCCAAATGCCTTGATTTTTGTGTAATTATCATGTTGTGTGTTCTGTTTAGACATGATTTTTCTTGAGATTAATTGAATCATTTTGGAATTAATGTGCATTTGTTTATTCTGTTGTCTCAATGTGCTTTCACCTTGCATACCTTGCCATGATTGATTTGTGAAATGAATTTGGTTGATGCTATTGACATGAGACCTTTTGGAATGTGTTCTTGATTGATTAAAGTTCATTCATGTCAATTTTCATGTTCTGTTTTAGATTTTTTCTCCATCTTTGACCCTAGGCCTTGTCCTAGTGGTTTGTGCTTATGTTTGAGCTTTGTTTTCAGGTTAAGAAGCACATGGCCATGAGGAGATTGATTCATTTGCTTGAGTTGGTTGATTGTTTGATGTTGACTAATCTTGACTTGTTTTGTAGGTGGTTTTTAGCTCATTTGAGTTGAGCTTGTGCTTTGCACCTTGTTGCATTATTTGTTTGACTGTGTACTGTTGACTGTTGACTATTGGTTGTCTATTTGACTTTTTGACTTGTATACTGATTGAGTTAGATTGTTTTCAGGTACATTAGTTGCTTAAGTTCTTCTGAACTTGCTTTTTCTTTTGCTTGGTTGCTTAAGCATTGAGGTATGATTTCTCTGACTTCATGTAGTCTGGAAGACCTGTCCTGTTACTTGGGCAGGCACCTGTCTAAAGCCCTCCTTAAGAGGCAATGTTTGTGTTTGTTTATCTTTGTGCCAAGCAGGAAAAGACCTCTATGAGGCAATTGGCAGATAAAAGAGATGTGCAATCCATCTCCTTCTATTCAGTGAGTCATTCACTTTGCTCACACACCTTGTGTTGATGCATTGTGAATATTAACCCAAGATCTTTGTTGAGTCAGTCATATATGGAGAAGAGTTCCAACTTTCTGAACTCCCACACTTTCATTTGTCTGAAGCTCTCTCAGGCCAGGGATAAGAGTTGTGAGGTCTTATCCTCACTTCCCATTTCATCTGCTTCACCCTAACTCTCAATGTTAGGGTTAAGAGCTAACATCACCCGATGCCAGTTGGCTTGTGTTTCATAGCCTAACCTTGTGTGAGCCCACTTTGTTGGTATATAGTGTGTGCTAATTGTGTGTATGACTGCTCTTCCTGTGCTGTTTAGGATAGCTTGCTCCCTGTGCAAGTTAGATAGCAACCTTAACTTAGGGATGGTATGCATGACAACTTCTAGGCTCGAGTCGTAGTCTCCCTAGTAGTTTGTGTCTCCCTTTGTATCTGGTTAGGCTAGTCCTTTGTCCCTGCGTAGGGGAACTACGTCGCCCTGATCCTCATACCAGATGAGGTACGTAGGCAGGAGATGAGCTGATCTCTCCGGGCGCCCTTTTCCTTTTTCAACCCTTTGTGTGTGTTTGGAGTCCGATGTAAGTCCAGCGATTGGCAGTTGGTTTCCTGTGTCTGGTTTGTTTTGTTGGAGTCTGACGTAAGTCCAGCGATTGGCAGTTGGTTTCCAGTATGTGTTTGTTGGTTCGGAGTCTGATGTAAGTCCAGCGATTGGCGTTCGGTTTCCATGTTTGCCTGTTTGTGTGGAGTCTGACATAAGTCCAGCGATTGGCAGTCGGTTTCCTGTGTGGTTGTTTGGCGTGCGTTAGCCGAGCTACGAGTGCTCTGATTCTTCTTTAGTCCGAGAAGATACGTATGCATATGATGCGACATCCTAGCGAGCACGTTTCCCCTGTCCCGAACTACGTCGACTCTGATGTTTGTGTCTGACAAACTACGTAGACCCAGGATGCGATATCCTGCCGAGTCCTCTCCTTCTTCCATCTTTCATCTGTGTTTCCTTCCAGTTCGTGCAGTCTTTGAGCAGTCATTTAGCAACCTTTCTTCTATTCTTTTGAGCGTGGATCCCGTCGAGTACGACGGATGCGTAGGGGTGCTAATACCTTCCCTTCGCATAACCGACTCCCGATCCCATCTCTCTCTGGTCGCGAGACCATGTCTTTTCCAGGTTTACTTCGAGCGTTTCCTTTCCCTCCTTTGGGATAAATAACGCACGGTGGCGGCTCTATTGTTTTCGTTTTCCCGCCAGTTTTTCGCGTAATGCGACAGCTGGCGACTCTGCTGGGAAGAAAGAGAAGTTGACCTCTTGCTGGTCCATCTTCCCTGAGCGAGTCTCTCCTAGCGCTCTCTAGGTTAGGGTTTGGTTGCTTTTGCTGTTTCATCTATTGCATTCATTTATTTATTGTTTGCATTTATGTTTGCATTTATGTTTGCATTCATTCATATTCATCTGTTCATCTGGCTGTGATGTGTTGTCTCTCTATTGGGGTGGGAGTTGCATGAGGTAAAAGGCCTAATACCCAGGCTATGAGTGAAATCTAGGAAACCTAGGAATAGAGTGATTCATGGGAAGCGGGTGGTATTGCGCCACTTAGCGGAACATTGATATCACGAGCAGTTCAGACTCTGATGGGGTATTTTCGTTACATACTTCGAGTGTGTATATGATGATATTCTATGAAAGGGTTATTTATGCTGCGTTTCTCTCAACTTTACCCTGGCCTAGATGACACCCGTGAGTGGGGAAGGAATGCTCATTATTACAGGTACAGTTGGTGACTTGTCAGTGACTTGTTGGTGACTTGTGATCCTGTTGGGGACTCTTGGTTCTTCAGATGACAGTTTATCAGATGACTTTGGGTTTCAGATGAATTGTGGTTCCGAGTTCAAGCCGAAGCTTGATCCTGTGTTCTGAGATGCACAACCTGCCAGTCTTGTCTGCATCGTTTGCATCATAGCATGTTTATTTTCAAAAGGATACGCAAAAAAAAAAGAAATTGAAAAAAAAAAGAAAAAGAAAAAAAAGAAAAAGCTAATCTCTGCATGCATATCATTTCTCAGGTTCATTCAGGAGCTCGATTCACTGATAGAGATGGCAACAATCCCAGAGTTGAAGCGGAAGACTTGTTCCTACAGCTTTCACTGTGAGCCTTTGACGTCTCTGATAGAGTTGAGCAACCTTGTAACCAGTGGTAATCAGAAGGGGTTTGGTGATCAGTATGGGGATATTCTGACACTGTTGAGGATGGTAGTTGATCCAGTGCCTTTGCAGACTCTTCTACAGTTCTACGACCCAGAGCTTCGTTGCTTCACCTTGCAGGATTATCAGTTGGCGCCTACTCTTGAGGAGTACTCCATTCTGTTAAGTGTTCCTATCCGGTATCAGGTCCCTTTCTTGGACGTTCCGAAAGAGGTTGATTTCAGAGTTGTTTCTAGAGCTCTCCATTTGGGTATCAAAGAAGTCAGTGATAATTAGAAGTCCAGTGGGGATGTTATAGGGTTGCCTTTGAAGTTTCTATTGAGGGTAGCCAGAGAAGAAGCTGAGAAGGGAAACTGGGAAGCTTTTCATGCTCAGTTGGCCATCATGATCTATGGGATTGTCTTGTTCCCGAGTATGCCCAACTTTGTGGACTATGCTGCAGTCATCATCTTTCTTGGAGGAAACCCGGTTCCTACTCTGTTAGCTGACACTTACTATGCTATCCACAATAGGCATGGTAAGGGTGGAGCTATCAGATGTTGCCTTCCACTTTTGCTCAGATGGTTCTTGTCTCTCCTACCAGTCAGTGGACCTTTTGTGGATGTTCAGAGCACTCATAAGTGGACTCAGAGGGTTATGGCTCTTACTTCATATGATATCAGATGGCAATCTTACCGGATGGATGTGCGTAATGTCATCATGAGTTGTGGAGGGTTCCGGAATGTGCCACTTGTAGGGACTAAGGGTTGCATCAATTACAACCCGGTTCTTTCTCTTCGCCAGTTGGGGTTTGTGATGAATGGAAGACCACTTGACGCTGAGATAGCTGAGAGTGTGTATTTTGAGAAGCGAAGTGATTCTGTTAGAGTGGAGCAGATAGGAAGAGCTTGGAAGACCATTGGTGTCAAAGATGGAGTTGTCTTAGGGAAGAAGTTTGCCATTGCTATGCCTGACTATACTGAGTGGGTCAAGAAGAGAGTGGAAACTTTGTTGTTGCCTTATGATAGGATGAAGCCTTTGCAAGTGCAACCACCTTTGATCCTTGCTGAGAGTGTACCTGCTGAGCAGTACAAGCAAGCCCTGATGGAGAATCGTCGGTTGAAGGAGAAAGAGCAGGATGCCCAGATGGAGTTGTACAAAGCCAAAGTTGATAGGTTGAACTTGACTCATCAACTCAGAAACATCCAGAGTGTAGATACTGGTGGAGTAAGGAGCAAGAAGAGATCTTATGAAGAGATGGAAAACTTGTTGAATGCAGAACGCCGAGAGTGTTTGAGGTTGCAGAGAGCTGAAGTCGGTTATCAGAAGAAGATAAGAGACTTGGAGAAGCAACTCAGAGACAAAGATCTCCAGTTGAAGAAGGAAGTAGACCTGAGACATGCATCAGAGAACCAACTTGGAGGAGAAGTTGTGGAGCTTAGAAGACAGTTGATGGAGAAGATTACTCCCTTGCCAGAATGTTCAGAGTGTGACCTGTTGATAGACCAGTGTCACTACTTAAAGACTCTCATTCCTGGAAGTCATTTGTCTTAGCTTGTATTTTTGATGTTTATGTTGAGAATCACCTCCAGGCTTGTTGGATGGGATTCATTGTTGTACTTGGATTTATGTGGATCTTTGTTGACTTTGTTGTATGATCCTGTTGCTCTTATCTATGGATGAGATTGTTGGTTTCACCTTGTGAGCATTATCTTGTGTTGCTTTTGTATTGTTCTTGTTGTAGGTTGCCATCTTTCGAAGATGAATTAGGCTCTTTGAATGCCTGAGAAATGAACATATCATGTGCATCATATGCATTAGCATCATACTCATATCATTTTGCATAACAGGTGTTCTTGTTCGCGACTTCTCACTCTGGTTCCTGTGTCAGGCAGGATAGCTGATCGAAGACCGCATCGGTACTCAACCAGACTCAATCATCAGAGAAGTATGGACCAGGTTCAGGAAGAACTAGCTGAGATGAGGGCAAACATGGCCCAGTTTATGACGATGATGCAAGGTGTTGTCCAAGGGCAAGAGGAGCTGCGTGCTTTAGCCCAAAGACAAGAGACCGTGATTCCGCAGTCCAACCGAGCGTCGCCGGTGGGCGTGCCTGTTCATGAGAATGTTAATGCTGCTGCTCCCGCCAATGACTATGCCGTGGGTGATGAGTTAAGGGGGATCAGAATCAACGGACAACCTCTTGCTGCAGAGATTGTCAATGCTAGAGCTACCCGGGCTCCTGTTCGTCATCCTGCTCCGATTGTTGATAGACAAGAGGACATGTTCACTTTTCTTAGTGAAGATGATCAGGTTGTTGGAAGAGTTGAAGAGAGGGACCGTAAAGTTGACGCCCTTGCTGAGAAAATAAGAGCCATGGAGTGTCAGAATTCCTTGGGTTTTGATGTGACCAACATGGGTCTGGTGGAAGGGTTGAGGATTCCCTACAAGTTTAAAGCACCCTCGTTCGATAAATACAACGGTACTTCTTGCCCTCGCACCCACGTGCAGGCGTATTATCGGAAAATCTCTACTTACACCGACGACGAGAAAATGTGGATCTACTTCTTCCAAGATAGCTTATCTGGGGCTTCCTTGGATTGGTACATGGAACTGAAGAGAGATTCCATCCGATGCTGGAGAGATCTGGGTGAGGCCTTCTTGAGGCAGTACAAACACAATATGGACATGGCGCCGAGCCGGACTCAGTTGCAGAGTCTTTGTCAGAAATCTGGAGAGAGCTTCAAGGAGTACGCCCAAAGGTGGCGTGAAATGGCTGCCAGAGTACAACCCCCTATGCTGGAGAGGGAGTTAACTGATATGTTCATTAGCACACTGCAGGGTGTTTTCATGGACCGGATGGGAAGCTGCCCATTCGGTAGTTTTTCAGATGTGGTTATCTGTGGAGAGAGGACAAAGAGTTTGATCAAAGCTGGTAAAATTCAAGATGTTGGGTCCTCGTCGTCCAAGAAACCTTTTGCTGGGGCACCTCGTCGGAGAGAGGGTGAAGCCAGTGCTGTGCAACATGGTAGAAGAGTTGGGAATAGAAATCAGTATCGCTAGGTTGCTGATGTGACCATTCCAGCACCTCAACCTCGTCAACAGCAACAACAGAGGGTTCAACAACAACCGCCACAACAACAACAACAACAGCAACGTCCGTATCAGCCAAGGCAGAGGATGCCTGATCGACGTTTTGATCCTTTACCGATGACCTATGCTGAGTTGCTACCTGAGTTGCTCAGACTAGGGTTTGTTGAATTGAGAACCATGACGCCATTGACAAAAATACCACCTGGGTATGATGCCAACGTGCGTTGTGATTTCCACTCTGGTGCACCGGGGCACCACATCGAGAACTGCAAAGCTTTTCATCATAAAGTCCAGGACCTAATTGACGCTAAAACTATCAATTTTGCTCCTGTGCCGAATGTTGTAAATAACCCTATGCTGCTGCATGGTGCACACCGAGTGAATAATATTGAAGGGGTAGAAGCTGAAGATCTGGTGATCAGTATGGATGATGTTCAAACTTCATTGTTTGTTGTAAAGGGTCGTTTGTTGAATGGGGGAGTCTTCCCGGGCTATGATCAGAATTGTGTTGATTGTGCTGAGTCTGAGAACGGTTGTGATCGGTTAAGGACTGGTATCCAGGGTTTGATGGATGAAGGCAGTTTGCAATTTAGTCGGGCTGTTAGAGATCGTGGGATGGTGTCAACCGTCACTATCTACTTTAAACCGTCTGAAGGACGTGGCCAGAGGATTATGAGTGCGCCTACAACCAGTGGTACTCCTGTTACCATTTCTGCTCCTGTAATCGCCAGTAATCCGACCACTATTGTTGCTCCTGGCAGAAGGGTTGTTGACAGTAGAGCTGTGCCGTGGAGATATGACAACGCTTATCGCAGCAATCGAAGGGCTGAGAGTCAGGTCAGGCCAGTGAACCAAGCGCCTGTGACAATTGGTGTGCCGGTGAAAGCTCCTGTGGTTGTGAGTCCAGTTGTCGACAATGTTGGTGGCCCAAGAGGTTTTACTCGAAGTGGACGACTGTTTGCTCCACAACCGTTGAGAGATAATAATGCCGAGGCTCTTGCCAAAGCTAAAGGCAAAAAGGCTGTGGTTGATGAGGAACCAACTCAGAAGGAGGCGCCTGAGGGTTCGTTCGAAAAGGACGTGGAGGAGTTCATGAAGATAATAAAGAAGAGCGACTACAAGATTGTAGATCAGTTGAATCAGACTCCATCCAAAATATCAATACTCTCTTTGCTTCTGTGCTCTAAGGCACATCGTAATGCCTTGTTGAAGATGCTGAATTTGGCTTACGTGCCTCAGGAGATATCTGTCAACCAACTGGAGGGTGTGATTGCCAACGTGAGCACCAGGCATGGTTTGGGGTTCACTGACCTAGACTTGACGCCTGAAGGGCGTAATCACAACAAGGATTTGCATATTACCATGGAGTGCAAGGGGGCTGTGTTATCTCATGTGCTGGTAGACACTGGCTCGTCGCTGAACGTGTTGCCCAAGCAGATTTTGAAAAAGATAGTTGTTGAAGGGGTTGTGCTTACTCCGAGTGACCTGATTGTTCGTGCATTCGACGGATCCAAACGTTCTGTTTTTGGTGAAGTCACCTTGCCGGTGAAGATAGGTTTGGAGGTTTTTGACATCATCTTCTATGTGATGGACATTCAGCCCGCGTACAGTTGTTTGTTGGGGCGTCCTTGGATTCATGCAGCAGGGGCAGTTTCGTCAACTCTCCACCAGAAGTTGAAGTATGTCTGGAACGGTCAGATTGTAACCATGTGCGGTGAAGAAGATATTCTGGTGAGTCACCTATCCTCTTTCAAATATGTAGAGGTGGATGGCGAGATCCACGAAACCTTATTCCAGGCATTCGAAACTGTTGCTCTTGAGAGGGTGGCTTTTGCTGATCAGAAGAAGCCAGGCGTGTAACACCCTTCTAAAATACCCCAAATATTAATTAAACAACAAAATATAAATTAGAGTAAATATGCAATTAAGGGTGTCACACTTGACACTTCACACCATGTTCCAAAATATCTGGTCATACTCATTTTTTTTTATCAAAATAAAACATTGCACAATACGCAGCGGATAAAGATCTATTCAATCATGCAAACCATGTAACACATTACATGTAAAACTTGTTCAACAACCAACAATCAAAATAAGGTAAAACATCCCGTCCCGATGTTACATCTACCAGAGCATGACCCACTAAGGAACTACACTAGACTCCAAGGACTAGCTTCTACTCGATCACTGCCCGTTACCTGAAACATAGTTGTAAGGGTGAGTTCCTCAATCGATATAATAAGCATTATAAAATATCATGTAATGCTAAGTAAATTAACACATTTATTCACCCTAATCAGATCACACCTTCAGCAACGGCAATATCAACCCATCATCACAATCATACTCAACATAAACATCAAAACACACGTATAATATTGGAACACATCCATTCATATTATACACAATACATACATTATGCAATGAGACTCCATGCATGCGGTACCGACTATTCGTGAACATATAGTTCAACCTCACCGATCAAATCCAGATACGGCTACCAAGCTCACTAGTCCCACTCATTTGAGACCTAGTGACTCACTCACTAATTCCTCACCATGGGAATTAGCTACCACCCCAAGGGCTATGCTATGCACGCTAATCACCTAGCATGCAAACATCAACAACAATCCACAATAATTCACTCACTAATTCCTCACCATGGGAATTAGCTACCACCATAAAGGCCACAATATGCAAGCTAAATCACTTAGTCATGCAAACATCAACAATCATCCACAATGGACATGTGCTCACACTCTAAGCCATAAACAGTCCATTCACAATTGCATACATAATAGAGACATTCACAGCATTATGCATACACTCATACATCATCAACATATTTATCACATAATCATATCATGTCATGCCACATAATCAATCACAGTATTAGCACACTCTACTAATACCCCTACTGCTCAAAACAACGGGAAATGATCCCTATTACATCATACGCCAATATAGGCCAACCCTCAAATATGCATACCATATTTAAATATAAATTTTTCACTTTTCACACAGTGTTAACCGGTTAACGCCCTGGGTTAACCGGTTAACGCAAACAGAACACGCTTCCTGGCAATTCACAACAGTGTTAACCGGTTAACACCCTGGGTAAACCGGTTAACGCAAGACAAACAACAATATTTCACAATTCATAACAGTGTTAACCGGTTAACACCCTGGGTTAACCGGTTAACGCAAGACATAAAGCTGTTCCTGCGCTAACACGAAGCAGAATGCAGAATTCTCCGCATTTTCCGCCGTTGGAGGACTTCCGGACCTCCGATTCCAATTCCGTAAAAAGCTACACTTTCAGAAAAGCAAGACTCATCCAATTACAGATTCAATTACAGCTTTAACATAACTTATTCCTCTCAATTTTTCAGCATTCAACATCCCAATTAGGGTCAATTCAACGGCTTATTACTACCTATTACATGTTAACCCATAATACCCATTAAACGACGATAAACCCCCCTTACCTGAGTTAATCCGGCAATCCTTTAACTTCAAGCTCTTCCTTCTTCAACCCTCTTCTCCTGCTCTCCACTGTTCTCCTTTTCTGCTTTCTGTCGCTTCTCTGGTTTTCACGTGAAAAACCCTTTTTACCAAATGGAACTCTTATATATATACATTCCAATTCTAATTCCAATTTATTTTATTCCAATAATAATAATAATCCAATTATTTAATTAAATTAATAAATATACTATTAACTTAAATTAAATAATTATCATATTTTATCGGGGTGTTACAAGGCGCCTCAATTGCATCGTATAAGCAGGCCAAGAAGGTTGTCGACTCAGGCAGAGCTGAAGGCTGGGGCAAGATGGTGGATTTGCCTATCAAAGAGGATAAGTTTGGAATTGGCTATCAACCCTTTCAGGCGGAGTAGGGTGTGCAGACAGGTCCGAGTACCTTTACCAGCGCTGGGCTGATGAATCACAGTGACGTCTTCGCGGTCAGTAGTGAAGATGGTGACAGTGATTATGACCTCGACAACTGGGTTCGCCCGTGTGCACCAGGGGAGATGGTCAACAATTGGACAGCAGAAGATGTGGTCCAAGTTACTCTTCAAACAGAGTAATTTTCTTTTGTTTTTTCATTCTGCACAAAACCCTACGTTCTGCCCAAGGCGTAGTGGTTCATTGTAGGGCCTTAGCATTTTTTAATGATTATCATTAATAAAGGACGTTTTGCAAACAATTTGTGATCCCTGTCTTTCTATTGTTGTTTTCATTTTTTCAAAAATAAAAATGGCAATGTTTTTGTTTTTGTGACTTCCTTGAATTCTTTTTTCTAAAACAAAGCATTAAACATGCAGAAGTGATCTCACGGAATCCACTATGAACAGTTCTGTTATGGATCAGTATGATTTCAATAATCCCATCTACCAAGCTAAAGAGGAGAGTGAGGAAGACTGTGAACTTCCTAAAGAATTGGTCAGATTGTTGAAGCAGGAGGAAGGGGTCATCCAACCTCATCAGGAGGAGTTGGAGATTGTTAATCTTGGTACTGAGGACGCCAGAAGAGATATTAAGATCGGGGTTGCTTTGAAGACAGAGGTCAAGAGCAGGTTGATTGAGATGCTGAGAGAGTATGTGGAGATATTCGCCTGGTCTTATCAAGATATGCCTGGGTTGGATACTGATATTGTGGTGCATAGACTACCTCTCAGAGAAGATTTTCCTTCAGTCAAGCAGAAGCTTCGCAGAACTAGTCCTGATATGGCTGTTAAGATCAAGGAAGAGGTTCAAAAGCAGTTCGATGCGGGTTTCTTGTCAGTAACCACTTATCCCCCGTGGGTGGCCAACATCGTTCCCGTGCCGAATAAGGATGGCCAAGTCAGAATGTGTGTCGATTACTGGGATTTGAATAGAGCGAGTCCGAAAGATGATTTCCCATTACCTCACATTGATGTATTGGTTGATAATACGGCTCAATTCTCGGTTTTCTCTTTCATGGATGGTTTCTCTGGCTATAATCAGATTAAGATGGCGCCAGAAGACATGGAAAAGACGACATTCATTACACCTTGGGGCACGTTCTGCTATAAGGTGATGCCATTTGGGCTGAAGAATGCCGGTGCTACCTATCAGAGGGCTATGACGACTCTCTTTCATGACATGATGCACAAAGAGATTGAAGTGTACGTGGATGATATGATTGCGAAGTCGCAGACAGAAGAGGAGCACCTGATTAATTTGCAGAAGTTGTTTGACAGGCTGAAAAAGTTCAAACTGAGGCTGAATCCGAACAAGTGTACGTTTGGGGTGAGATCTGGGAAGTTGTTGGGCTTCATTGTCAGTGAGAAAGGGATTGAGGTTGATCCAGCAAAAGTCAAAGCTATTCAAGAAATGCCTGAACCGAAAACTGAAAAGCAGGTTCGTGGGTTTTTAGGGAGATTGAACTACATTGCACGGTTTGTATCTCACCTAACTGCCACGTGTGAACCGATATTCAAATTCCTAAGAAAGAATCAAGCAATCAGGTGGAATGATGATTGTCAGAAAGCTTTTGACAAGATAAAAGAGTATTTGCAGAAACCTCCAATCCTTATTCCTCCAGTTCCTGGGAGACCGCTGATAATGTACCTGTCAGTGACTGAGAATTCGATGGGGTGTGTATTGGGACAGCATGACGAGTCTGGTCGAAAAGAGCATGCCATATACTACCTTAGCAAAAAGTTTACCGATTGTGAAATCAAATATTCGCAGCTCGAGAAAACTTGTTGTGCTTTGGCCTGGGCTGCTCGCCGACTGAGGAAGTATATGTTGAACCATACTACCTTGTTGATTTCTAAGATGTATCCAGTAAAGTACATCTTTGAGAAGCCGGCTCTCACCGGATGTGTTGCCCGTTGGCAGATGATCTTAACAGAATATGATATCCAGTACACATCGCAGAAGGCCATCAAAGGTAGTATCTGCAGATTACCTCGCCGAGCAACCGATTGAGGATTATCAGCCGATGATGTTTGAATTCCCTGATGAAGACATCATGTACTTAAGATGAAAATATTGTGAAGAGCCTCTTTGTCGAGAAGGACCAGATCCTGATGACAAGTGGACACGATGTTT
>NW_026112691.1:0-73247 GCF_024323335.1 Lathyrus oleraceus | reverse complement strand
TGATTACTTTGATTGACTTAAATTGAAAATGATAATTTATATAGACAAAGATGGGTTAATGTGATGAAAAAAAAAATTCCCAAATAACATAGAGCTACCTTTATTTGGAAACATGAAAACGTATAGTAGCCTTCACAAGGTGATATGTTTACTATACCAAATCAACATTCTTAGAATGATTTACTATTTTGAACTTTTTTTAAAAATTAATATATGTTTTAAACACTAAACAAGAGAATATGCAAATTTTTATGATTAATCTATCACTTATATTGTAATGTATTAATATTTGAATCTTTTTTTATCTAAAATTCTAAAATCTAATGTATTGAAAATCCTTATAAGTTGTTTTACAAAATGACCATGAAAAAAGAAATAAAGAAAATGACATTTTGTAAGATAAAGATGATTAAAGTTATGCGAATCAAAAGAAATTGTGAAAATAGATTAGAACTACTTTATTAGAAACATGAAACCTATTAGATGGGTTATACGGGAAATTTGCTAAGTTTGATTTGGACATTATAAGATGGGTTGAAACACTTCAAATGCATGTCTTGAATTAAAATGACATAAACATAAACAAATTACTTAGCTACTTAATGTAACATATTAGTCTTCTTAAGGGGACCATGTCTTCTAAACCAAATCACATTGGTAGAATAATTTACTTATGTTATGCCATTTTTGTAAATTAAATATAAGTTTAAACATTAAAATAAGACAATATGGAGATTTTTATGAATAATTTATTGACGTAAATTGTAATGTATTGATATTTGAGTTTTTTAATTTAAAATTATAAAACTAAATGTATTGATTCAAAATATATTGTTTTAGAAAAATGACCATGAAAAATAGAAATAAAGAAAATGACAGTTATTCAGACAAAGATGAGTTAATGTGATGAAAAAACAAAGCAATTTGTGAAAAAACACATAGAACTTTTATTAGAAACTTGAAACCTATAGTTGCCTTCTCAAGGTGACTACGTTTACTAAACCAAATCAACATTGGTAGAATGATTTACTTTTTTATACTTTTGATGAATATAAAATATAGTTTTAAACGTTAAAATATGAGAATATGCAGAACTTTTTATGATTAATTTAATTGAATCAAATTGTAATTAATTGATATTTGAGTTTTTTTAAATCTAAAATTCTAAAATGTAATGTATTGATATCCTAATATGTTTTTTTAAATGGATATGAAAAAAAGAAATAAAGAAAAATGACAATTTATATAAACAAAGATGGGTTAATGTGATGAAAAACAAAACAAATTGTGAAAATAACATAGAGCTACTTTTATTAGAAACATGAACCTATTAGATGGATACATGGGAAAGAGCTAAGTTTGCTTTGATCATTATAGGATGGGTTGAAACACTCCAAATGCATGTCTATGAATTAAAATGACATAAACATATACATATTACTTAGCTACTTAACGTATTTGTTTAACATAGTAGCCTTCTTTAAGTGACTATGCTTTCTACACCAAATCAAAATTGGTATAATGATTTATTCATTTTATACCATTTTTGTAAATTAAAAGTATGTTTTAAACACTAAAATAAGAGAATATGCAGATATTTTTATGATTACTTTGATTGACTTAAATTGTAATGTATGATATTTGAGCTTTTTAAGTCTGAAATTCTAAATGTAATTTATTGATATCATAATATGTTGTTTTTAAAAACATAACCATGAAAAAATAAATAAAGAAAATGATAATTTATATAGACAAAGATGGGTTAATGTGATGAAAAAAAAAATCCTCAAATAACATAGAGCTACCTTTATTTGGAAACATGAAACTTATAGTAGCCTTCACAAGGTGACTATGTTTACTATACCAAATCAACATTCTTAGAATGATTTACTTATTTTGAACTTTTTTTTAAAAATTAAATATATGTTTTAAACACTAAAACAAGAGAATATGCAAATTTTTATGATTAATTCTATTCACTTATATTGTAATGTATTAATATTTGAATCTTTTTTTATCTAAAATTCTAAAATCTAATGTATTGAAAATCCTTATAAGTTGTTTTACAAAAATGACCATGAAAAAAAGAAATAAAGAAAATGACATTTTGTAAAGATAAAGATGATTTAAAGTTATGCGAATCAAAAGAAATGTGAAAATAGATTAGAACTACTTTTATTAGAAACATGAAACCTATTAGATGGGTATACGGGAAAAGATTGCTAAGTTTGATTTGGACATTATAAGATGGGTTGAAACACTTCAAATGCATGTCTTTGAATTAAAATGACATAAACATAAACAAATTACTTAGCTACTAATGTAACATATAGTTCTTAAGGGGACCATGTCTTCTAAACCAAATCAACATTGGTAGAATAATTTACTTATGTTATGCCATTTTTGTAAATTAAATATAAGTTTTAAACATTAAAATAAGACAATATGGAGATTTTTATGAATAATTTTATTGACGTAAATTGTAATGTATTGATATTTGAGTTTTTTTAATTCTAAAATTATAAACTATAATGTATTGATTCAAAATATATTGTTTAGAAAAATGACCATGAAAAATAGAAATAAAGAAAATGACAGTTTATTCAGACAAAGATGAGTTAATGTGATGAAAAAACAAAGCAATTTGTGAAAATAACATAGAGCTACTTTTATTAGAAACTTGAAACCTATAGTTGCCTTCTCAAGGTGACTACGTTTACTAAACCAAATCAACATTGGTAGAATGATTTACTTATTTTATACTTTTTGATGAATATAAAATATATGTTTTAAACGTTAAATATGAGAATATGCAGAACTTTTTATGATTAATTTAATTGAATCAAATTGTAATTAATTGATATTTGAGTTTTTTTAAATCTAAAATTCTAAAATGTAATGTATTGATATCCTAATATGTTTTTTTAAATGGATATGAAAAAAAGAAATAAAGAAAATGACAATTTATATAAACAAAGATGGGTTAATGTGATGAAAACAAAACAAATTGTGAAAATAACATAGAGCTACTTTTATTAGAAACATGAAACCTATTAGATGGATACATGGGAAAGAGCTAAGTTTGCTTTGATCATTATAGGATGGGTTGAAACACTCCAAATGCATGTCTATGAATTAAAATGACATAAACATATACATATTACTTAGCTACTTAACGTATTTGTTAACATAGTAGCCTTCTTTAAGTGACTATGCTTTCTACACCAAATCAAAATTGGTATAATGATTTATTCATTTTATACCATTTTTGTAAATTAAAAGTATGTTTTAAACACTAAAATAAGAGAATATGCAGATATTTTTATGATTACTTTGATTGACTTAAATTGTAATGTATTGATATTTGAGCTTTTTAAGTCTGAAATTCTAAAATGTAATTTATTGATATCATAATATGTTGTTTTTAAAAACATAACCATGAAAAAATAAATAAAGAAAATGATAATTTATATAGACAAAGATGGGTTAATGTGATGAAAAAAAAATTCCTCAAATAACATAGAGCTACCTTTATTTGGAAACATGAAACTTATAGTAGCCTTCACAAGGTGACTATGTTTACTATACCAAATCAACATTCTTAGAATGATTTACTTATTTTGAACTTTTTTTAAAAAATTAATATATGTTTTAAACACTAAAACAAGAGAATATGCAAATTTTTATGATTAATTCTATTCACTTATATTGTAATGTATTAATATTTGAATCTTTTTTTATCTAAAATTCTAAAATCTAATGTATTGAAAATCCTTATAAGTTGTTTTACAAAATGACCATGAAAAAAAGAAATAAAGAAAATGACATTTTGTAAAGATAAAGATGATTTAAAGTTATGCGAATCAAAAGAAATTGTGAAAATAGATTAGAACTACTTTTATTAGAAACATGAAACCTATTAGATGGGTATACGGGAAAATTTGCTAAGTTTGATTTGGACATTATAAGATGGGTTGAAACACTTCAAATGCATGTCTTTGAATTAAAATGACATAAACATAAACAAATTACTTAGCTACTTAATGTAACATATTAGTCTTCTTAAGGGGACCATGTCTTCTAAACCAAATCAACATTGGTAGAATAATTTACTTATGTTATGCCATTTTTGTAAATTAAATATAAGTTTTAAACATTAAAATAAGACAATATGGAGATTTTTTATGAATAATTTTATTGACGTAAATTGTAATGTATTGATATTTGAGTTTTTTTAATTCTAAAATTATAAACTATAATGTATTGATTCAAATATATTGTTTTAGAAAAATGACCATGAAAAATAGAAATAAAGAAAATGACAGTTTATTCAGACAAAGATGAGTTAATGTGATGAAAAACAAAGCAATTTGTGAAAATAACATAGAGCTACTTTTATTAGAAACTTGAAACCTATAGTTGCCTTCTCAAGGTGACTACGTTTACTAAACCAAATCAACATTGGTAGAATGATTTACTTATTTTATACTTTTTGATGAATATAAAATATATGTTTTAAACGTTAAAATATGAGAATATGCAGAACTTTTTATGATTAATTTAATTGAATCAAATTGTAATTAATTGATATTTGAGTTTTTTTAAATCTAAAATTCTAAAATGTAATGTATTGATATCCTAATATTTTTTTTTAAATGGATATGAAAAAAGAAATAAAGAAAATGACAATTTATATAAACAAAGATGGGTTAATGTGATGAAAAACAAAACAAATTGTGAAAATAACATAGAGCTACTTTTATTAGAAACATGAAACCTATTAGATGGATACATGGGAAAGAGCTAAGTTTGCTTTGATCATTATAGGATGGGTTGAAACACTCCAAATGCATGTCTATGAATTAAAATGACATAAACATATACATATTACTTAGCTACTTAACGTATTTGTTTAACATAGTAGCCTTCTTTAAGTGACTATGCTTTCTACACCAAATCAAAATTGGTATAATGATTTATTCATTTTATACCATTTTTGTAAATTAAAAGTATGTTTTAAACACTAAAATAAGAGAATATGCAGATATTTTTATGATTACTTTGATTGACTTAAATTGTAATGTATTGATATTTGAGCTTTTTAAGTCTGAAATTCTAAAATGTAATTTATTGATATCATAATATGTTGTTTTTAAAAACATAACCATGAAAAATAAATAAAGAAAATGATAATTTATATAGACAAAGATGGGTTAATGTGATGAAAAAAAAAATTCCTCAAATAACATAGAGCTACCTTTATTTGGAAACATGAAACTTATAGTAGCCTTCACAAGGTGACTATGTTTACTATACCAAATCAACATTCTTAGAATGATTTACTTATTTTGAACTTTTTTTTAAAAATTAAATATATGTTTTAAACACTAAAACAAGAGAATATGCAAATTTTTATGATTAATTCTATTCACTTATATTGTAATGTATTAATATTTGAATCTTTTTTTATCTAAAATTCTAAAATCTAATGTATTGAAAATCCTTATAAGTTGTTTTACAAAAATGACCATGAAAAAAGAAATAAAGAAAATGACATTTTGTAAAGATAAAGATGATTTAAAGTTATGCGAATCAAAAGAAATTGTGAAAATAGATTAGAACTACTTTTATTAGAAACATGAAACCTATTAGATGGGTATACGGGAAAATTTGCTAAGTTTGATTTGGACATTATAAGATGGGTTGAAACACTTCAAATGCATGTCTTTGAATTAAAATGACATAAACATAAACAAATTACTTAGCTACTTAATGTAACATATTAGTCTTCTTAAGGGGACCATGTCTTCTAAACCAAATCAACATTGGTAGAATAATTTACTTATGTTATGCCATTTTTGTAAATTAAATATAAGTTTTAAACATTAAAATAAGACAATATGGAGATTTTTTATGAATAATTTTATTGACGTAAATTGTAATGTATTGATATTTGAGTTTTTTTAATTCTAAAATTATAAACTATAATGTATTGATTCAAAATATATTGTTTTAGAAAAATGACCATGAAAAATAGAAATAAAGAAAATGACAGTTTATTCAGACAAAGATGAGTTAATGTGATGAAAAAACAAAGCAATTTGTGAAAATAACATAGAGCTACTTTTATTAGAAACTTGAAACCTATAGTTGCCTTCTCAAGGTGACTACGTTTACTAAACCAAATCAACATTGGTAGAATGATTTACTTATTTTATACTTTTTGATGAATATAAAATATGTT
Source organism: Lathyrus oleraceus (assembly GCF_024323335.1). Classification (NCBI taxonomy): domain Eukaryota; kingdom Viridiplantae; phylum Streptophyta; class Magnoliopsida; order Fabales; family Fabaceae; genus Lathyrus; species Lathyrus oleraceus. The sequence continues at coordinate 67,003 of NW_026112691.1, read as the reverse complement.
TTAAACGTTAAAATATGAGAATATGCAGAACTTTTTATGATTAATTTAATTGAATCAAATTGTAATTAATTGATATTTGAGTTTTTTTAAATCTAAAATTCTAAAATGTAATGTATTGATATCCTAATATGTTTTTTTAAATGGATATGAAAAAAAGAAATAAAGAAAATGACAATTTATATAAACAAAGATGGGTTAATGTGATGAAAAACAAAACAAATTGTGAAAATAACATAGAGCTACTTTTATTAGAAACATGAAACCTATTAGATGGATACATGGGAAAGAGCTAAGTTTGCTTTGATCATTATAGGATGGGTTGAAACACTCCAAATGCATGTCTATGAATTAAAATGACATAAACATATACATATTACTTAGCTACTTAACGTATTTGTTTAACATAGTAGCCTTCTTTAAGTGACTATGCTTTCTACACCAAATCAAAATTGGTATAATGATTTATTCATTTTATACCATTTTTGTAAATTAAAAGTATGTTTTAAACACTAAAATAAGAGAATATGCAGATATTTTTATGATTACTTTGATTGACTTAAATTGTAATGTATTGATATTTGAGCTTTTTAAGTCTGAAATTCTAAAATGTAATTTATTGATATCATAATATGTTGTTTTTAAAAACATAACCATGAAAAAATAAATAAAGAAAATGATAATTTATATAGACAAAGATGGGTTAATGTGATGAAAAAAAAAATTCCTCAAATAACATAGAGCTACCTTTATTTGGAAACATGAAACTTATAGTAGCCTTCACAAGGTGACTATGTTTACTATACCAAATCAACATTCTTAGAATGATTTACTTATTTTGAACTTTTTTTAAAAAATTAAATATATGTTTTAAACACTAAAACAAGAGAATATGCAAATTTTTATGATTAATTCTATTCACTTATATTGTAATGTATTAATATTTGAATCTTTTTTTATCTAAAATTCTAAAATCTAATGTATTGAAAATCCTTATAAGTTGTTTTACAAAAATGACCATGAAAAAAGAAATAAAGAAAATGACATTTGTAAAGATAAAGATGATTTAAAGTTATGCGAATCAAAAGAAATTGTGAAAAAGATTAGAACTACTTTTATTAGAAACATGAAACCTATTAGATGGGTATACGGGAAAAGAGCTAAGTTTGATTTGGACATTATAAGATGGGTTGAAACACTTCAAATGCATGTCTTTGAATTAAAATGACATAAACATAAACAAATTACTTAGCTACTTAATGTAACATATTAGTCTTCTTAAGGGGACCATGTCTTCTAAACCAAATCAACATTGGTAGAATAATTACTTATGTTATGCCATTTTTGTAAATTAAATATAAGTTTTAAACATTAAAATAAGACAATATGGAGATTTTTATGAATAATTTTATTGACGTAAATTGTAATGTATTGATATTTGAGTTTTTTTAATTCTAAAATTATAAACTATAATGTATTGATTCAAAATATATTGTTTTAGAAAAATGACCATGAAAAATAGAAATAAAGAAAATGACAGTTTATTCAGACAAAGATGAGTTAATGTGATGAAAAAACAAAGCAATTTGTGAAAATAACATAGAGCTACTTTTATTAGAAACTTGAAACCTATAGTTGCCTTCTCAAGGTGACTACGTTTACTAAACCAAATCAACATTGGTAGAATGATTTACTTATTTTATACTTTTTGATGAATATAAAATATATGTTTTAAACGTTAAAATATGAGAATATGCAGAACTTTTTATGATTAATTTAATTGAATCAAATTGTAATTAATTGATATTTGAGTTTTTTTAAATCTAAAATTCTAAAATGTAATGTATTGATATCCTAATATGTTTTTTTAAATGGATATGAAAAAAAGAAATAAAGAAAATGACAATTTATATAAACAAAGATGGGTTAATGTGATGAAAAACAAAACAAATTGTGAAAATAACATAGAGCTACTTTTATTAGAAACATGAAACCTATTAGATGGATACATGGGAAAGAGCTAAGTTTGCTTTGATCATTATAGGATGGGTTGAAACACTCCAAATGCATGTCTATGAATTAAAATGACATAAACATATACATATTACTTAGCTACTTAACGTATTTGTTTAACATAGTAGCCTTCTTTAAGTGACTATGCTTTCTACACCAAATCAAAATTGGTATAATGATTTATTCATTTTATACCATTTTTGTAAATTAAAAGTATGTTTTAAACACTAAAATAAGAGAATATGCAGATATTTTTATGATTACTTTGATTGACTTAAATTGTAATGTATTGATATTTGAGCTTTTTAAGTCTGAAATTCTAAAATGTAATTTATTGATATCATAATATGTTGTTTTTAAAAACATAACCATGAAAAAATAAATAAAGAAAATGATAATTTATATAGACAAAGATGGGTTAATGTGATGAAAAAAAAAATTCCTCAAATAACATAGAGCTACTTTATTTGGAAACATGAAACTTATAGTAGCCTTCACAAGGTGACTATGTTTACTATACCAAATCAACATTCTTAGAATGATTTACTTATTTTGAACTTTTTTAAAATTAAATATATGTAATGTATTAATATTTGAATTTTTTTTATCTAAAATTCTAAAATCTAATGTATTGAAAATCCTTATAGTTGTTTTTAAATGACCATGAAAAAAAGAAATAAAGAAAATGACAATTTGTAAAGATAAAGATGATTTAAAGTTATGCGAATCAAAAGAAATTGTGAAAATAGATTAGAACTACTTTTATTAGAAACATGAAACCTATTAGATGGGTATACGGGAAAGAGCTAAGTTTGCTTTGGACATTATAAGGATGGGTTGAAACACTCCAAATGCATGTCTATGAATTAAAATGACATAAACATATACATATTACTTAGCTACTTATGTATTTGTTTAACATAGTAGCCTTCTTAAGTGACTATGCTTTCTACACCAAATCAAAATTGGTATAATGATTTATTCATTTTATACCATTTTTGTAAATTAAAAGTATGTTTTAAACACTAAAATAAGAGAATATGCAGATATTTTTATGATTACTTTGATTGACTTAAATTGTAATGTATTGATATTTGAGCTTTTTAAGTCTGAAATTCTAAAATGTAATTTATTGATATCATAATATGTTGTTTTTAAAAACATAACCATGAAAAAATAAATAAAGAAAATGATAATTTATATAGACAAAGATGGGTTAATGTGATGAAAAAAAAATTTCCTCAAATAACATAGAGCTACCTTTATTTAGAAACATGAAACTTATAGTAGCCTTCACAAGGTGACTATGTTTACTATACCAAATCAACATTCTTAGAATGATTTACTTATTTTGAACTTTTTTTTAAAAATTAAATATATGTTTTAAACACTAAAACAAGAGAATATGCAAATTTTTATGATTAATCTATTCACTTATATTGTAATGTATTAATATTTGAATTTTTTTATCTAAAATTCTAAAATCTAATGTATTGAAAATCCTTATAAGTTTTTTACAAAAATGACCATGAAAAAAGAAATAAAGAAAATGACATTTGTAAAGATAAAGATGATTTAAAGTTATGCGAATCAAAAGAAATTGTGAAAATAGATTAGAACTACTTTTATTAGAAACATGAAACCTATTAGATGGGTATACGGGAAAGAGCTAAGTTTGATTTGGACATTATAAGATGGGTTGAAACACTTCAAATGCATGTCTTTGAATTAAAATGACATAAACATAAACAAATTACTTAGCTACTTAATGTAACATATTAGTCTTCTTAAGGGGACCATGTCTTCTAAACCAAATCAACATTGGTAGAATAATTTACTTATGTTATGCCATTTTTGTAAATTAAATATAAGTTTTAAACATAAAATAAGACAATATGGAGATTTTTTATGAATAATTTTATTGACGTAAATTGTAATGTATTGATATTTGAGTTTTTTAATTCTAAAATTATAAAATATAATGTATTGATTCAAAATATATTGTTTTAAAAAATGACCATGAAAAATAAAATAAAGAAAATGACAGTTTATTCAGACAAAGATGAGTTAATGTGATGAAAAAACAAAGCAATTTGTGAAAATAACATAGAGCTACTTTTATTAGAAACTTGAAACCTATAGTTGCCTTCTCAAGGTGACTACGTTTACTAAACCAAATCAACATTGGTAGAATGATTTACTTATTTTATACTTTTTGATGAATATAAATATATGTTTTAAACGTTAAAATATGAGAATATGCAGAACTTTTTATGATTAATTTAATTGAATCAAATTGTAATTAATTGATATTTGAGTTTTTTTAAATCTAAAATTCTAAAATGTAATGTATTGATATCCTAATATGTTTTTTTAAATGGATATGAAAAAAAGAAATAAAGAAAATGACAATTTATATAAACAAAGATGGGTTAATGTGATGAAAAACAAAACAAATTGTGAAAATAACATAGAGCTACTTTTATTAGAAACATGAAACCTATTAGATGGATACATGGGAAAGAGCTAAGTTTGCTTTGATCATTATAGGATGGGTTGAAACACTCCAAATGCATGTCTATGAATTAAAATGACATAAACATATACATATTACTTAGCTACTTAACGTATTTGTTTAACATAGTAGCCTTCTTTAAGTGACTATGCTTTCTACACCAAATCAAAATTGGTATAATGATTTATTCATTTTATACCATTTTTGTAAATTAAAAGTATGTTTTAAACACTAAAATAAGAGAATATGCAGATATTTTTATGATTACTTTGATTGACTTAAATTGTAATGTATTGATATTTGAGCTTTTTAAGTCTGAAATTCTAAAATGTAATTTATTGATATCATAATATGTTGTTTTTAAAAACATAACCATGAAAAAATAAATAAAGAAAATGATAATTTATATAGACAAAGATGGGTTAATGTGATGAAAAAAAAATTCCTCAAATAACATAGAGCTACCTTTATTTGGAAACATGAAACTTATAGTAGCCTTCACAAGGTGACTATGTTTACTATACCAAATCAACATTCTTAGAATGATTTACTTATTTTGAACTTTTTTTAAAAAATTAAATATATGTTTTAAACACTAAAACAAGAGAATATGCAAATTTTTATGATTAATTCTATTCACTTATATTGTAATGTATTAATATTTGAATCTTTTTTTATCTAAAATTCTAAAATCTAATGTATTGAAAATCCTTATAAGTTGTTTTACAAAAATGACCATGAAAAAAAGAAATAAAGAAAATGACATTTTGTAAAGATAAAGATGATTTAAAGTTATGCGAATCAAAAGAAATTGTGAAAATAGATTAGAACTACTTTTATTAGAAACATGAAACCTATTAGATGGGTATACGGGAAAATTTGCTAAGTTTGATTTGGACATTATAAGATGGGTTGAAACACTTCAAATGCATGTCTTTGAATTAAAATGACATAAACATAAACAAATTACTTAGCTACTTAATGTAACATATTAGTCTTCTTAAGGGGACCATGTCTTCTAAACCAAATCAACATTGGTAGAATAATTTACTTATGTTATGCCATTTTTGTAAATTAAATATAAGTTTTAAACATTAAAATAAGACAATATGGAGATTTTTTATGAATAATTTTATTGACGTAAATTGTAATGTATTGATATTTGAGTTTAATTCTAAAATTATAAACTATAATGTATTGATTCAAAATATATTGTTTTAGAAAAATGACCATGAAAAATAGAAATAAAGAAAATGACAGTTTATTCAGACAAAGATGAGTTAATGTGATGAAAAAACAAAGCAATTTGTGAAAATAACATAGAGCTACTTTTATTAGAAACTTGAAACCTATAGTTGCCTTCTCAAGGTGACTACGTTTACTAAACCAAATCAACATTGGTAGAATGATTTACTTATTTTATACTTTTTGATGAATATAAAATATATGTTTTAAACGTTAAAATATGAGAATATGCAGAACTTTTTATGATTAATTTAATTGAATCAAATTGTAATTAATTGATATTTGAGTTTTTTTAAATCTAAAATTCTAAAATGTAATGTATTGATATCCTAATATGTTTTTTTAAATGGATATGAAAAAAAGAAATAAAGAAAATGACAATTTATATAAACAAAGATGGGTTAATGTGATGAAAAACAAAACAAATTGTGAAAATAACATAGAGCTACTTTTATTAGAAACATGAAACCTATTAGATGGATACATGGGAAAGAGCTAAGTTTGCTTTGATCATTATAGGATGGGTTGAAACACTCCAAATGCATGTCTATGAATTAAAATGACATAAACATATACATATTACTTAGCTACTTAACGTATTTGTTTAACATAGTAGCCTTCTTTAAGTGACTATGCTTTCTACACCAAATCAAAATTGGTATAATGATTTATTCATTTTATACCATTTTTGTAAATTAAAAGTATGTTTTAAACACTAAAATAAGAGAATATGCAGATATTTTTATGATTACTTTGATTGACTTAAATTGTAATGTATTGATATTTGAGCTTTTTAAGTCTGAAATTCTAAAATGTAATTTATTGATATCATAATATGTTGTTTTTAAAAACATAACCATGAAAAAATAAATAAAGAAAATGATAATTTATATAGACAAAGATGGGTTAATGTGATGAAAAAAAAATTCCTCAAATAACATAGAGCTACCTTTATTTGGAAACATGAAACTTATAGTAGCCTTCACAAGGTGACTATGTTTACTATACCAAATCAACATTCTTAGAATGATTTACTTATTTTGAACTTTTTTTTAAAAATTAAATATATGTTTTAAACACTAAAACAAGAGAATATGCAAATTTTTATGATTAATTCTATTCACTTATATTGTAATGTATTAATATTTGAATCTTTTTTTATCTAAAATTCTAAAATCTAATGTATTGAAAATCCTTATAAGTTGTTTTACAAAAATGACCATGAAAAAAAGAAATAAAGAAAATGACATTTTGTAAAGATAAAGATGATTTAAAGTTATGCGAATCAAAAGAAATTGTGAAAATAGATTAGAACTACTTTTATTAGAAACATGAAACCTATTAGATGGGTATACGGGAAAATTTGCTAAGTTTGATTTGGACATTATAAGATGGGTTGAAACACTTCAAATGCATGTCTTTGAATTAAAATGACATAAACATAAACAAATTACTTAGCTACTTAATGTAACATATTAGTCTTCTTAAGGGGACCATGTCTTCTAAACCAAATCAACATTGGTAGAATAATTTACTTATGTTATGCCATTTTTGTAAATTAAATATAAGTTTTAAACATTAAAATAAGACAATATGGAGATTTTTTATGAATAATTTTATTGACGTAAATTGTAATGTATTGATATTTGAGTTTTTTTAATTCTAAAATTATAAACTATAATGTATTGATTCAAAATATATTGTTTTAGAAAAATGACCATGAAAAATAGAAATAAAGAAAATGACAGTTTATTCAGACAAAGATGAGTTAATGTGATGAAAAAACAAAGCAATTTGTGAAAATAACATAGAGCTACTTTTATTAGAAACTTGAAACCTATAGTTGCCTTCTCAAGGTGACTACGTTTACTAAACCAAATCAACATTGGTAGAATGATTTACTTATTTTATACTTTTTGATGAATATAAAATATATGTTTTAAACGTTAAAATATGAGAATATGCAGAACTTTTTATGATTAATTTAATTGAATCAAATTGTAATTAATTGATATTTGAGTTTTTTTAAATCTAAAATTCTAAAATGTAATGTATTGATATCCTAATATGTTTTTTTAAATGGATATGAAAAAAAGAAATAAAGAAAATGACAATTTATATAAACAAAGATGGGTTAATGTGATGAAAAACAAAACAAATTGTGAAAATAACATAGAGCTACTTTTATTAGAAACATGAAACCTATTAGATGGATACATGGGAAAGAGCTAAGTTTGCTTTGATCATTATAGGATGGGTTGAAACACTCCAAATGCATGTCTATGAATTAAAATGACATAAACATATACATATTACTTAGCTACTTAACGTATTTGTTTAACATAGTAGCCTTCTTTAAGTGACTATGCTTTCTACACCAAATCAAAATTGGTATAATGATTTATTCATTTTATACCATTTTTGTAAATTAAAAGTATGTTTTAAACACTAAAATAAGAGAATATGCAGATATTTTTATGATTACTTTGATTGACTTAAATTGTAATGTATTGATATTTGAGCTTTTTAAGTCTGAAATTCTAAAATGTAATTTATTGATATCATAATATGTTGTTTTTAAAAACATAACCATGAAAAAATAAATAAAGAAAATGATAATTTATATAGACAAAGATGGGTTAATGTGATGAAAAAAAAATTCCTCAAATAACATAGAGCTACCTTTATTTGGAAACATGAAACTTATAGTAGCCTTCACAAGGTGACTATGTTTACTATACCAAATCAACATTCTTAGAATGATTTACTTATTTTGAACTTTTTTTAAAAATTAAATATATGTTTTAAACACTAAAACAAGAGAATATGCAAATTTTTATGATTAATTCTATTCACTTATATTGTAATGTATTAATATTTGAATCTTTTTTTATCTAAAATTCTAAAATCTAATGTATTGAAAATCCTTATAAGTTGTTTTACAAAAATGACCATGAAAAAAAGAAATAAAGAAAATGACATTTTGTAAAGATAAAGATGATTTAAAGTTATGCGAATCAAAAGAAATTGTGAAAATAGATTAGAACTACTTTTATTAGAAACATGAAACCTATTAGATGGGTATACGGGAAAATTTGCTAAGTTTGATTTGGACATTATAAGATGGGTTGAAACACTTCAAATGCATGTCTTTGAATTAAAATGACATAAACATAAACAAATTACTTAGCTACTTAATGTAACATATTAGTCTTCTTAAGGGGACCATGTCTTCTAAACCAAATCAACATTGGTAGAATAATTTACTTATGTTATGCCATTTTTGTAAATTAAATATAAGTTTTAAACATTAAAATAAGACAATATGGAGATTTTTTATGAATAATTTTATTGACGTAAATTGTAATGTATTGATATTTGAGTTTTTTTAATTCTAAAATTATAAACTATAATGTATTGATTCAAAATATATTGTTTTAGAAAAATGACCATGAAAAATAGAAATAAAGAAAATGACAGTTTATTCAGACAAAGATGAGTTAATGTGATGAAAAAACAAAGCAATTTGTGAAAATAACATAGAGCTACTTTTATTAGAAACTTGAAACCTATAGTTGCCTTCTCAAGGTGACTACGTTTACTAAACCAAATCAACATTGGTAGAATGATTTACTTATTTTATACTTTTTGATGAATATAAAATATATGTTTTAAACGTTAAAATATGAGAATATGCAGAACTTTTTATGATTAATTTAATTGAATCAAATTGTAATTAATTGATATTTGAGTTTTTTTAAATCTAAAATTCTAAAATGTAATGTATTGATATCCTAATATGTTTTTTTAAATGGATATGAAAAAAAGAAATAAAGAAAATGACAATTTATATAAACAAAGATGGGTTAATGTGATGAAAAACAAAACAAATTGTGAAAATAACATAGAGCTACTTTTATTAGAAACATGAAACCTATTAGATGGATACATGGGAAAGAGCTAAGTTTGCTTTGATCATTATAGGATGGGTTGAAACACTCCAAATGCATGTCTATGAATTAAAATGACATAAACATATACATATTACTTAGCTACTTAACGTATTTGTTTAACATAGTAGCCTTCTTTAAGTGACTATGCTTTCTACACCAAATCAAAATTGGTATAATGATTTATTCATTTTATACCATTTTTGTAAATTAAAAGTATGTTTTAAACACTAAAATAAGAGAATATGCAGATATTTTTATGATTACTTTGATTGACTTAAATTGTAATGTATTGATATTTGAGCTTTTTAAGTCTGAAATTCTAAAATGTAATTTATTGATATCATAATATGTTGTTTTTAAAAACATAACCATGAAAAAATAAATAAAGAAAATGATAATTTATATAGACAAAGATGGGTTAATGTGATGAAAAAAAAATTCCTCAAATAACATAGAGCTACCTTTATTTGGAAACATGAAACTTATAGTAGCCTTCACAAGGTGACTATGTTTACTATACCAAATCAACATTCTTAGAATGATTTACTTATTTTGAACTTTTTTTAAAAATTAAATATATGTTTTAAACACTAAAACAAGAGAATATGCAAATTTTTATGATTAATTCTATTCACTTATATTGTAATGTATTAATATTTGAATCTTTTTTTATCTAAAATTCTAAAATCTAATGTATTGAAAATCCTTATAAGTTGTTTTACAAAAATGACCATGAAAAAAAGAAATAAAGAAAATGACATTTTGTAAAGATAAAGATGATTTAAAGTTATGCGAATCAAAAGAAATTGTGAAAATAGATTAGAACTACTTTTATTAGAAACATGAAACCTATTAGATGGGTATACGGGAAAATTTGCTAAGTTTGATTTGGACATTATAAGATGGGTTGAAACACTTCAAATGCATGTCTTTGAATTAAAATGACATAAACATAAACAAATTACTTAGCTACTTAATGTAACATATTAGTCTTCTTAAGGGGACCATGTCTTCTAAACCAAATCAACATTGGTAGAATAATTTACTTATGTTATGCCATTTTTGTAAATTAAATATAAGTTTTAAACATTAAAATAAGACAATATGGAGATTTTTTATGAATAATTTTATTGACGTAAATTGTAATGTATTGATATTTGAGTTTTTTTAATTCTAAAATTATAAACTATAATGTATTGATTCAAAATATATTGTTTTAGAAAAATGACCATGAAAAATAGAAATAAAGAAAATGACAGTTTATTCAGACAAAGATGAGTTAATGTGATGAAAAAACAAAGCAATTTGTGAAAATAACATAGAGCTACTTTTATTAGAAACTTGAAACCTATAGTTGCCTTCTCAAGGTGACTACGTTTACTAAACCAAATCAACATTGGTAGAATGATTTACTTATTTTATACTTTTTGATGAATATAAAATATATGTTTTAAACGTTAAAATATGAGAATATGCAGAACTTTTTATGATTAATTTAATTGAATCAAATTGTAATTAATTGATATTTGAGTTTTTTTAAATCTAAAATTCTAAAATGTAATGTATTGATATCCTAATATGTTTTTTTAAATGGATATGAAAAAAAGAAATAAAGAAAATGACAATTTATATAAACAAAGATGGGTTAATGTGATGAAAAACAAAACAAATTGTGAAAATAACATAGAGCTACTTTTATTAGAAACATGAAACCTATTAGATGGATACATGGGAAAGAGCTAAGTTTGCTTTGATCATTATAGGATGGGTTGAAACACTCCAAATGCATGTCTATGAATTAAAATGACATAAACATATACATATTACTTAGCTACTTAACGTATTTGTTTAACATAGTAGCCTTCTTTAAGTGACTATGCTTTCTACACCAAATCAAAATTGGTATAATGATTTATTCATTTTATACCATTTTTGTAAATTAAAAGTATGTTTTAAACACTAAAATAAGAGAATATGCAGATATTTTTATGATTACTTTGATTGACTTAAATTGTAATGTATTGATATTTGAGCTTTTTAAGTCTGAAATTCTAAAATGTAATTTATTGATATCATAATATGTTGTTTTTAAAAACATAACCATGAAAAAATAAATAAAGAAAATGATAATTTATATAGACAAAGATGGGTTAATGTGATGAAAAAAAAATTCCTCAAATAACATAGAGCTACCTTTATTTGGAAACATGAAACTTATAGTAGCCTTCACAAGGTGACTATGTTTACTATACCAAATCAACATTCTTAGAATGATTTACTTATTTTGAACTTTTTTTAAAAATTAAATATATGTTTTAAACACTAAAACAAGAGAATATGCAAATTTTTATGATTAATTCTATTCACTTATATTGTAATGTATTAATATTTGAATCTTTTTTTATCTAAAATTCTAAAATCTAATGTATTGAAAATCCTTATAAGTTGTTTTACAAAAATGACCATGAAAAAAGAAATAAAGAAAATGACATTTTGTAAAGATAAAGATGATTTAAAGTTATGCGAATCAAAAGAAATTGTGAAAATAGATTAGAACTACTTTTATTAGAAACATGAAACCTATTAGATGGGTATACGGGAAAATTTGCTAAGTTTGATTTGGACATTATAAGATGGGTTGAAACACTTCAAATGCATGTCTTTGAATTAAAATGACATAAACATAAACAAATTACTTAGCTACTTAATGTAACATATTAGTCTTCTTAAGGGGACCATGTCTTCTAAACCAAATCAACATTGGTAGAATAATTTACTTATGTTATGCCATTTTTGTAAATTAAATATAAGTTTTAAACATTAAAATAAGACAATATGGAGATTTTTTATGAATAATTTTATTGACGTAAATTGTAATGTATTGATATTTGAGTTTTTTTAATTCTAAAATTATAAACTATAATGTATTGATTCAAAATATATTGTTTTAGAAAAATGACCATGAAAAATAGAAATAAAGAAAATGACAGTTTATTCAGACAAAGATGAGTTAATGTGATGAAAAAACAAAGCAATTTGTGAAAATAACATAGAGCTACTTTTATTAGAAACTTGAAACCTATAGTTGCCTTCTCAAGGTGACTACGTTTACTAAACCAAATCAACATTGGTAGAATGATTTACTTATTTTATACTTTTTGATGAATATAAAATATATGTTTTAAACGTTAAAATATGAGAATATGCAGAACTTTTTATGATTAATTTAATTGAATCAAATTGTAATTAATTGATATTTGAGTTTTTTTAAATCTAAAATTCTAAAATGTAATGTATTGATATCCTAATATGTTTTTTTAAATGGATATGAAAAAAGAAATAAAGAAAATGACAATTTATATAAACAAAGATGGGTTAATGTGATGAAAAACAAAACAAATTGTGAAAATAACATAGAGCTACTTTTATTAGAAACATGAAACCTATTAGATGGATACATGGGAAAGAGCTAAGTTTGCTTTGATCATTATAGGATGGGTTGAAACACTCCAAATGCATGTCTATGAATTAAAATGACATAAACATATACATATTACTTAGCTACTTAACGTATTTGTTTAACATAGTAGCCTTCTTTAAGTGACTATGCTTTCTACACCAAATCAAAATTGGTATAATGATTTATTCATTTTATACCATTTTTGTAAATTAAAAGTATGTTTTAAACACTAAAATAAGAGAATATGCAGATATTTTTATGATTACTTTGATTGACTTAAATTGTAATGTATTGATATTTGAGCTTTTTAAGTCTGAAATTCTAAAATGTAATTTATTGATATCATAATATGTTGTTTTTAAAAACATAACCATGAAAAAATAAATAAAGAAAATGATAATTTATATAGACAAAGATGGGTTAATGTGATGAAAAAAAAATTCCTCAAATAACATAGAGCTACCTTTATTTGGAAACATGAAACTTATAGTAGCCTTCACAAGGTGACTATGTTTACTATACCAAATCAACATTCTTAGAATGATTTACTTATTTTGAACTTTTTTTTAAAAATTAAATATATGTTTTAAACACTAAAACAAGAGAATATGCAAATTTTTATGATTAATTCTATTCACTTATATTGTAATGTATTAATATTTGAATCTTTTTTTATCTAAAATTCTAAAATCTAATGTATTGAAAATCCTTATAAGTTGTTTTACAAAAATGACCATGAAAAAAAGAAATAAAGAAAATGACATTTTGTAAAGATAAAGATGATTTAAAGTTATGCGAATCAAAAGAAATTGTGAAAATAGATTAGAACTACTTTTATTAGAAACATGAAACCTATTAGATGGGTATACGGGAAAATTTGCTAAGTTTGATTTGGACATTATAAGATGGGTTGAAACACTTCAAATGCATGTCTTTGAATTAAAATGACATAAACATAAACAAATTACTTAGCTACTTAATGTAACATATTAGTCTTCTTAAGGGGACCATGTCTTCTAAACCAAATCAACATTGGTAGAATAATTTACTTATGTTATGCCATTTTTGTAAATTAAATATAAGTTTTAAACATTAAAATAAGACAATATGGAGATTTTTTATGAATAATTTTATTGACGTAAATTGTAATGTATTGATATTTGAGTTTTTTTAATTCTAAAATTATAAACTATAATGTATTGATTCAAAATATATTGTTTTAGAAAAATGACCATGAAAAATAGAAATAAAGAAAATGACAGTTTATTCAGACAAAGATGAGTTAATGTGATGAAAAAACAAAGCAATTTGTGAAAATAACATAGAGCTACTTTTATTAGAAACTTGAAACCTATAGTTGCCTTCTCAAGGTGACTACGTTTACTAAACCAAATCAACATTGGTAGAATGATTTACTTATTTTATACTTTTTGATGAATATAAAATATATGTTTTAAACGTTAAAATATGAGAATATGCAGAACTTTTTATGATTAATTTAATTGAATCAAATTGTAATTAATTGATATTTGAGTTTTTTTAAATCTAAAATTCTAAAATGTAATGTATTGATATCCTAATATGTTTTTTTAAATGGATATGAAAAAAGAAATAAAGAAAATGACAATTTATATAAACAAAGATGGGTTAATGTGATGAAAAACAAAACAAATTGTGAAAATAACATAGAGCTACTTTTATTAGAAACATGAAACCTATTAGATGGATACATGGGAAAGAGCTAAGTTTGCTTTGATCATTATAGGATGGGTTGAAACACTCCAAATGCATGTCTATGAATTAAAATGACATAAACATATACATATTACTTAGCTACTTAACGTATTTGTTTAACATAGTAGCCTTCTTTAAGTGACTATGCTTTCTACACCAAATCAAAATTGGTATAATGATTTATTCATTTTATACCATTTTTGTAAATTAAAAGTATGTTTTAAACACTAAAATAAGAGAATATGCAGATATTTTTATGATTACTTTGATTGACTTAAATTGTAATGTATTGATATTTGAGCTTTTTAAGTCTGAAATTCTAAAATGTAATTTATTGATATCATAATATGTTGTTTTTAAAAACATAACCATGAAAAAATAAATAAAGAAAATGATAATTTATATAGACAAAGATGGGTTAATGTGATGAAAAAAAAATTCCTCAAATAACATAGAGCTACCTTTATTTGGAAACATGAAACTTATAGTAGCCTTCACAAGGTGACTATGTTTACTATACCAAATCAACATTCTTAGAATGATTTACTTATTTTGAACTTTTTTTTAAAAATTAAATATATGTTTTAAACACTAAAACAAGAGAATATGCAAATTTTTATGATTAATTCTATTCACTTATATTGTAATGTATTAATATTTGAATCTTTTTTTATCTAAAATTCTAAAATCTAATGTATTGAAAATCCTTATAAGTTGTTTTACAAAAATGACCATGAAAAAAAGAAATAAAGAAAATGACATTTTGTAAAGATAAAGATGATTTAAAGTTATGCGAATCAAAAGAAATTGTGAAAATAGATTAGAACTACTTTTATTAGAAACATGAAACCTATTAGATGGGTATACGGGAAAATTTGCTAAGTTTGATTTGGACATTATAAGATGGGTTGAAACACTTCAAATGCATGTCTTTGAATTAAAATGACATAAACATAAACAAATTACTTAGCTACTTAATGTAACATATTAGTCTTCTTAAGGGGACCATGTCTTCTAAACCAAATCAACATTGGTAGAATAATTTACTTATGTTATGCCATTTTTGTAAATTAAATATAAGTTTTAAACATTAAAATAAGACAATATGGAGATTTTTTATGAATAATTTTATTGACGTAAATTGTAATGTATTGATATTTGAGTTTTTTTAATTCTAAAATTATAAACTATAATGTATTGATTCAAAATATATTGTTTTAGAAAAATGACCATGAAAAATAGAAATAAAGAAAATGACAGTTTATTCAGACAAAGATGAGTTAATGTGATGAAAAAACAAAGCAATTTGTGAAAATAACATAGAGCTACTTTTATTAGAAACTTGAAACCTATAGTTGCCTTCTCAAGGTGACTACGTTTACTAAACCAAATCAACATTGGTAGAATGATTTACTTATTTTATACTTTTTGATGAATATAAAATATATGTTTTAAACGTTAAAATATGAGAATATGCAGAACTTTTTATGATTAATTTAATTGAATCAAATTGTAATTAATTGATATTTGAGTTTTTTTAAATCTAAAATTCTAAAATGTAATGTATTGATATCCTAATATGTTTTTTTAAATGGATATGAAAAAAGAAATAAAGAAAATGACAATTTATATAAACAAAGATGGGTTAATGTGATGAAAAACAAAACAAATTGTGAAAATAACATAGAGCTACTTTTATTAGAAACATGAAACCTATTAGATGGATACATGGGAAAGAGCTAAGTTTGCTTTGATCATTATAGGATGGGTTGAAACACTCCAAATGCATGTCTATGAATTAAAATGACATAAACATATACATATTACTTAGCTACTTAACGTATTTGTTTAACATAGTAGCCTTCTTTAAGTGACTATGCTTTCTACACCAAATCAAAATTGGTATAATGATTTATTCATTTTATACCATTTTTGTAAATTAAAAGTATGTTTTAAACACTAAAATAAGAGAATATGCAGATATTTTTATGATTACTTTGATTGACTTAAATTGTAATGTATTGATATTTGAGCTTTTTAAGTCTGAAATTCTAAAATGTAATTTATTGATATCATAATATGTTGTTTTTAAAAACATAACCATGAAAAAATAAATAAAGAAAATGATAATTTATATAGACAAAGATGGGTTAATGTGATGAAAAAAAAATTCCTCAAATAACATAGAGCTACCTTTATTTGGAAACATGAAACTTATAGTAGCCTTCACAAGGTGACTATGTTTACTATACCAAATCAACATTCTTAGAATGATTTACTTATTTTGAACTTTTTTTTAAAAATTAAATATATGTTTTAAACACTAAAACAAGAGAATATGCAAATTTTTATGATTAATTCTATTCACTTATATTGTAATGTATTAATATTTGAATCTTTTTTTATCTAAAATTCTAAAATCTAATGTATTGAAAATCCTTATAAGTTGTTTTACAAAAATGACCATGAAAAAAAGAAATAAAGAAAATGACATTTTGTAAAGATAAAGATGATTTAAAGTTATGCGAATCAAAAGAAATTGTGAAAATAGATTAGAACTACTTTTATTAGAAACATGAAACCTATTAGATGGGTATACGGGAAAATTTGCTAAGTTTGATTTGGACATTATAAGATGGGTTGAAACACTTCAAATGCATGTCTTTGAATTAAAATGACATAAACATAAACAAATTACTTAGCTACTTAATGTAACATATTAGTCTTCTTAAGGGGACCATGTCTTCTAAACCAAATCAACATTGGTAGAATAATTTACTTATGTTATGCCATTTTTGTAAATTAAATATAAGTTTTAAACATTAAAATAAGACAATATGGAGATTTTTTATGAATAATTTTATTGACGTAAATTGTAATGTATTGATATTTGAGTTTTTTTAATTCTAAAATTATAAACTATAATGTATTGATTCAAAATATATTGTTTTAGAAAAATGACCATGAAAAATAGAAATAAAGAAAATGACAGTTTATTCAGACAAAGATGAGTTAATGTGATGAAAAAACAAAGCAATTTGTGAAAATAACATAGAGCTACTTTTATTAGAAACTTGAAACCTATAGTTGCCTTCTCAAGGTGACTACGTTTACTAAACCAAATCAACATTGGTAGAATGATTTACTTATTTTATACTTTTTGATGAATATAAAATATATGTTTTAAACGTTAAAATATGAGAATATGCAGAACTTTTTATGATTAATTTAATTGAATCAAATTGTAATTAATTGATATTTGAGTTTTTTTAAATCTAAAATTCTAAAATGTAATGTATTGATATCCTAATATGTTTTTTTAAATGGATATGAAAAAAGAAATAAAGAAAATGACAATTTATATAAACAAAGATGGGTTAATGTGATGAAAAACAAAACAAATTGTGAAAATAACATAGAGCTACTTTTATTAGAAACATGAAACCTATTAGATGGATACATGGGAAAGAGCTAAGTTTGCCATGATCATTATAGGATGGGTTGAAACACTCCAAATGCATGTCTATGAATTAAAATGACATAAACATATACATATTACTTAGCTACTTAACGTATTTGTTTAACATAGTAGCCTTCTTTAAGTGACTATGCTTTCTACACCAAATCAAAATTGGTATAATGATTTATTCATTTTATACCATTTTTGTAAATTAAAAGTATGTTTTAAACACTAAAATAAGAGAATATGCAGATATTTTTATGATTACTTTGATTGACTTAAATTGTAATGTATTGATATTTGAGCTTTTTAAGTCTGAAATTCTAAAATGTAATTTATTGATATCATAATATGTTGTTTTTAAAAACATAACCATGAAAAAATAAATAAAGAAAATGATAATTTATATAGACAAAGATGGGTTAATGTGATGAAAAAAAAATTCCTCAAATAACATAGAGCTACCTTTATTTGGAAACATGAAACTTATAGTAGCCTTCACAAGGTGACTATGTTTACTATACCAAATCAACATTCTTAGAATGATTTACTTATTTTGAACTTTTTTTAAAAATTAAATATATGTTTTAAACACTAAAACAAGAGAATATGCAAATTTTTATGATTAATTCTATTCACTTATATTGTAATGTATTAATATTTGAATCTTTTTTTATCTAAAATTCTAAAATCTAATGTATTGAAAATCCTTATAAGTTGTTTTACAAAAATGACCATGAAAAAAAGAAATAAAGAAAATGACATTTTGTAAAGATAAAGATGATTTAAAGTTATGCGAATCAAAAGAAATTGTGAAAATAGATTAGAACTACTTTTATTAGAAACATGAAACCTATTAGATGGGTATACGGGAAAATTTGCTAAGTTTGATTTGGACATTATAAGATGGGTTGAAACACTTCAAATGCATGTCTTTGAATTAAAATGACATAAACATAAACAAATTACTTAGCTACTTAATGTAACATATTAGTCTTCTTAAGGGGACCATGTCTTCTAAACCAAATCAACATTGGTAGAATAATTTACTTATGTTATGCCATTTTTGTAAATTAAATATAAGTTTTAAACATTAAAATAAGACAATATGGAGATTTTTTATGAATAATTTTATTGACGTAAATTGTAATGTATTGATATTTGAGTTTTTTTAATTCTAAAATTATAAACTATAATGTATTGATTCAAAATATATTGTTTTAGAAAAATGACCATGAAAAATAGAAATAAAGAAAATGACAGTTTATTCAGACAAAGATGAGTTAATGTGATGAAAAAACAAAGCAATTTGTGAAAATAACATAGAGCTACTTTTATTAGAAACTTGAAACCTATAGTTGCCTTCTCAAGGTGACTACGTTTACTAAACCAAATCAACATTGGTAGAATGATTTACTTATTTTATACTTTTTGATGAATATAAAATATATGTTTTAAACGTTAAAATATGAGAATATGCAGAACTTTTTATGATTAATTTAATTGAATCAAATTGTAATTAATTGATATTTGAGTTTTTTTAAATCTAAAATTCTAAAATGTAATGTATTGATATCCTAATATGTTTTTTTAAATGGATATGAAAAAAAGAAATAAAGAAAATGACAATTTATATAAACAAAGATGGGTTAATGTGATGAAAAACAAAACAAATTGTGAAAATAACATAGAGCTACTTTTATTAGAAACATGAAACCTATTAGATGGATACATGGGAAAGAGCTAAGTTTGCCATGATCATTATAGGATGGGTTGAAACACTCCAAATGCATGTCTATGAATTAAAATGACATAAACATATACATATTACTTAGCTACTTAACGTATTTGTTTAACATAGTAGCCTTCTTTAAGTGACTATGCTTTCTACACCAAATCAAAATTGGTATAATGATTTATTCATTTTATACCATTTTTGTAAATTAAAAGTATGTTTTAAACACTAAAATAAGAGAATATGCAGATATTTTTATGATTACTTTGATTGACTTAAATTGTAATGTATTGATATTTGAGCTTTTTAAGTCTGAAATTCTAAAATGTAATTTATTGATATCATAATATGTTGTTTTTAAAAACATAACCATGAAAAAATAAATAAAGAAAATGATAATTTATATAGACAAAGATGGGTTAATGTGATGAAAAAAAAATTCCTCAAATAACATAGAGCTACCTTTATTTGGAAACATGAAACTTATAGTAGCCTTCACAAGGTGACTATGTTTACTATACCAAATCAACATTCTTAGAATGATTTACTTATTTTGAACTTTTTTTAAAAATTAAATATATGTTTTAAACACTAAAACAAGAGAATATGCAAATTTTTATGATTAATTCTATTCACTTATATTGTAATGTATTAATATTTGAATCTTTTTTTATCTAAAATTCTAAAATCTAATGTATTGAAAATCCTTATAAGTTGTTTTACAAAAATGACCATGAAAAAAAGAAATAAAGAAAATGACATTTTGTAAAGATAAAGATGATTTAAAGTTATGCGAATCAAAAGAAATTGTGAAAATAGATTAGAACTACTTTTATTAGAAACATGAAACCTATTAGATGGGTATACGGGAAAATTTGCTAAGTTTGATTTGGACATTATAAGATGGGTTGAAACACTTCAAATGCATGTCTTTGAATTAAAATGACATAAACATAAACAAATTACTTAGCTACTTAATGTAACATATTAGTCTTCTTAAGGGGACCATGTCTTCTAAACCAAATCAACATTGGTAGAATAATTTACTTATGTTATGCCATTTTTGTAAATTAAATATAAGTTTTAAACATTAAAATAAGACAATATGGAGATTTTTTATGAATAATTTTATTGACGTAAATTGTAATGTATTGATATTTGAGTTTTTTTAATTCTAAAATTATAAACTATAATGTATTGATTCAAAATATATTGTTTTAGAAAAATGACCATGAAAAATAGAAATAAAGAAAATGACAGTTTATTCAGACAAAGATGAGTTAATGTGATGAAAAAACAAAGCAATTTGTGAAAATAACATAGAGCTACTTTTATTAGAAACTTGAAACCTATAGTTGCCTTCTCAAGGTGACTACGTTTACTAAACCAAATCAACATTGGTAGAATGATTTACTTATTTTATACTTTTTGATGAATATAAAATATATGTTTTAAACGTTAAAATATGAGAATATGCAGAACTTTTTATGATTAATTTAATTGAATCAAATTGTAATTAATTGATATTTGAGTTTTTTTAAATCTAAAATTCTAAAATGTAATGTATTGATATCCTAATATGTTTTTTTAAATGGATATGAAAAAAAGAAATAAAGAAAATGACAATTTATATAAACAAAGATGGGTTAATGTGATGAAAAACAAAACAAATTGTGAAAATAACATAGAGCTACTTTTATTAGAAACATGAAACCTATTAGATGGATACATGGGAAAGAGCTAAGTTTGCTTTGATCATTATAGGATGGGTTGAAACACTCCAAATGCATGTCTATGAATTAAAATGACATAAACATATACATATTACTTAGCTACTTAACGTATTTGTTTAACATAGTAGCCTTCTTTAAGTGACTATGCTTTCTACACCAAATCAAAATTGGTATAATGATTTATTCATTTTATACCATTTTTGTAAATTAAAAGTATGTTTTAAACACTAAAATAAGAGAATATGCAGATATTTTTATGATTACTTTGATTGACTTAAATTGTAATGTATTGATATTTGAGCTTTTTAAGTCTGAAATTCTAAAATGTAATTTATTGATATCATAATATGTTGTTTTTAAAAACATAACCATGAAAAAATAAATAAAGAAAATGATAATTTATATAGACAAAGATGGGTTAATGTGATGAAAAAAAAATTCCTCAAATAACATAGAGCTACCTTTATTTGGAAACATGAAACTTATAGTAGCCTTCACAAGGTGACTATGTTTACTATACCAAATCAACATTCTTAGAATGATTTACTTATTTTGAACTTTTTTTAAAAATTAAATATATGTTTTAAACACTAAAACAAGAGAATATGCAAATTTTTATGATTAATTCTATTCACTTATATTGTAATGTATTAATATTTGAATCTTTTTTTATCTAAAATTCTAAAATCTAATGTATTGAAAATCCTTATAAGTTGTTTTACAAAAATGACCATGAAAAAAAGAAATAAAGAAAATGACATTTTGTAAAGATAAAGATGATTTAAAGTTATGCGAATCAAAAGAAATTGTGAAAATAGATTAGAACTACTTTTATTAGAAACATGAAACCTATTAGATGGGTATACGGGAAAATTTGCTAAGTTTGATTTGGACATTATAAGATGGGTTGAAACACTTCAAATGCATGTCTTTGAATTAAAATGACATAAACATAAACAAATTACTTAGCTACTTAATGTAACATATTAGTCTTCTTAAGGGGACCATGTCTTCTAAACCAAATCAACATTGGTAGAATAATTTACTTATGTTATGCCATTTTTGTAAATTAAATATAAGTTTTAAACATTAAAATAAGACAATATGGAGATTTTTTATGAATAATTTTATTGACGTAAATTGTAATGTATTGATATTTGAGTTTTTTTAATTCTAAAATTATAAACTATAATGTATTGATTCAAAATATATTGTTTTAGAAAAATGACCATGAAAAATAGAAATAAAGAAAATGACAGTTTATTCAGACAAAGATGAGTTAATGTGATGAAAAAACAAAGCAATTTGTGAAAATAACATAGAGCTACTTTTATTAGAAACTTGAAACCTATAGTTGCCTTCTCAAGGTGACTACGTTTACTAAACCAAATCAACATTGGTAGAATGATTTACTTATTTTATACTTTTTGATGAATATAAAATATATGTTTTAAACGTTAAAATATGAGAATATGCAGAACTTTTTATGATTAATTTAATTGAATCAAATTGTAATTAATTGATATTTGAGTTTTTTTAAATCTAAAATTCTAAAATGTAATGTATTGATATCCTAATATGTTTTTTTAAATGGATATGAAAAAAAGAAATAAAGAAAATGACAATTTATATAAACAAAGATGGGTTAATGTGATGAAAAACAAAACAAATTGTGAAAATAACATAGAGCTACTTTTATTAGAAACATGAAACCTATTAGATGGATACATGGGAAAGAGCTAAGTTTGCTTTGATCATTATAGGATGGGTTGAAACACTCCAAATGCATGTCTATGAATTAAAATGACATAAACATATACATATTACTTAGCTACTTAACGTATTTGTTTAACATAGTAGCCTTCTTTAAGTGACTATGCTTTCTACACCAAATCAAAATTGGTATAATGATTTATTCATTTTATACCATTTTTGTAAATTAAAAGTATGTTTTAAACACTAAAATAAGAGAATATGCAGATATTTTTATGATTACTTTGATTGACTTAAATTGTAATGTATTGATATTTGAGCTTTTTAAGTCTGAAATTCTAAAATGTAATTTATTGATATCATAATATGTTGTTTTTAAAAACATAACCATGAAAAAATAAATAAAGAAAATGATAATTTATATAGACAAAGATGGGTTAATGTGATGAAAAAAAAATTCCTCAAATAACATAGAGCTACCTTTATTTGGAAACATGAAACTTATAGTAGCCTTCACAAGGTGACTATGTTTACTATACCAAATCAACATTCTTAGAATGATTTACTTATTTTGAACTTTTTTTAAAAATTAAATATATGTTTTAAACACTAAAACAAGAGAATATGCAAATTTTTATGATTAATTCTATTCACTTATATTGTAATGTATTAATATTTGAATCTTTTTTTATCTAAAATTCTAAAATCTAATGTATTGAAAATCCTTATAAGTTGTTTTACAAAAATGACCATGAAAAAAAGAAATAAAGAAAATGACATTTTGTAAAGATAAAGATGATTTAAAGTTATGCGAATCAAAAGAAATTGTGAAAATAGATTAGAACTACTTTTATTAGAAACATGAAACCTATTAGATGGGTATACGGGAAAATTTGCTAAGTTTGATTTGGACATTATAAGATGGGTTGAAACACTTCAAATGCATGTCTTTGAATTAAAATGACATAAACATAAACAAATTACTTAGCTACTTAATGTAACATATTAGTCTTCTTAAGGGGACCATGTCTTCTAAACCAAATCAACATTGGTAGAATAATTTACTTATGTTATGCCATTTTTGTAAATTAAATATAAGTTTTAAACATTAAAATAAGACAATATGGAGATTTTTTATGAATAATTTTATTGACGTAAATTGTAATGTATTGATATTTGAGTTTTTTTAATTCTAAAATTATAAACTATAATGTATTGATTCAAAATATATTGTTTTAGAAAAATGACCATGAAAAATAGAAATAAAGAAAATGACAGTTTATTCAGACAAAGATGAGTTAATGTGATGAAAAAACAAAGCAATTTGTGAAAATAACATAGAGCTACTTTTATTAGAAACTTGAAACCTATAGTTGCCTTCTCAAGGTGACTACGTTTACTAAACCAAATCAACATTGGTAGAATGATTTACTTATTTTATACTTTTTGATGAATATAAAATATATGTTTTAAACGTTAAAATATGAGAATATGCAGAACTTTTTATGATTAATTTAATTGAATCAAATTGTAATTAATTGATATTTGAGTTTTTTTAAATCTAAAATTCTAAAATGTAATGTATTGATATCCTAATATGTTTTTTTAAATGGATATGAAAAAAAGAAATAAAGAAAATGACAATTTATATAAACAAAGATGGGTTAATGTGATGAAAAACAAAACAAATTGTGAAAATAACATAGAGCTACTTTTATTAGAAACATGAAACCTATTAGATGGATACATGGGAAAGAGCTAAGTTTGCTTTGATCATTATAGGATGGGTTGAAACACTCCAAATGCATGTCTATGAATTAAAATGACATAAACATATACATATTACTTAGCTACTTAACGTATTTGTTTAACATAGTAGCCTTCTTTAAGTGACTATGCTTTCTACACCAAATCAAAATTGGTATAATGATTTATTCATTTTATACCATTTTTGTAAATTAAAAGTATGTTTTAAACACTAAAATAAGAGAATATGCAGATATTTTTATGATTACTTTGATTGACTTAAATTGTAATGTATTGATATTTGAGCTTTTTAAGTCTGAAATTCTAAAATGTAATTTATTGATATCATAATATGTTGTTTTTAAAAACATAACCATGAAAAAATAAATAAAGAAAATGATAATTTATATAGACAAAGATGGGTTAATGTGATGAAAAAAAAATTCCTCAAATAACATAGAGCTACCTTTATTTGGAAACATGAAACTTATAGTAGCCTTCACAAGGTGACTATGTTTACTATACCAAATCAACATTCTTAGAATGATTTACTTATTTTGAACTTTTTTTAAAAATTAAATATATGTTTTAAACACTAAAACAAGAGAATATGCAAATTTTTATGATTAATTCTATTCACTTATATTGTAATGTATTAATATTTGAATCTTTTTTTATCTAAAATTCTAAAATCTAATGTATTGAAAATCCTTATAAGTTGTTTTACAAAAATGACCATGAAAAAAAGAAATAAAGAAAATGACATTTTGTAAAGATAAAGATGATTTAAAGTTATGCGAATCAAAAGAAATTGTGAAAATAGATTAGAACTACTTTTATTAGAAACATGAAACCTATTAGATGGGTATACGGGAAAATTTGCTAAGTTTGATTTGGACATTATAAGATGGGTTGAAACACTTCAAATGCATGTCTTTGAATTAAAATGACATAAACATAAACAAATTACTTAGCTACTTAATGTAACATATTAGTCTTCTTAAGGGGACCATGTCTTCTAAACCAAATCAACATTGGTAGAATAATTTACTTATGTTATGCCATTTTTGTAAATTAAATATAAGTTTTAAACATTAAAATAAGACAATATGGAGATTTTTTATGAATAATTTTATTGACGTAAATTGTAATGTATTGATATTTGAGTTTTTTTAATTCTAAAATTATAAACTATAATGTATTGATTCAAAATATATTGTTTTAGAAAAATGACCATGAAAAATAGAAATAAAGAAAATGACAGTTTATTCAGACAAAGATGAGTTAATGTGATGAAAAAACAAAGCAATTTGTGAAAATAACATAGAGCTACTTTTATTAGAAACTTGAAACCTATAGTTGCCTTCTCAAGGTGACTACGTTTACTAAACCAAATCAACATTGGTAGAATGATTTACTTATTTTATACTTTTTGATGAATATAAAATATATGTTTTAAACGTTAAAATATGAGAATATGCAGAACTTTTTATGATTAATTTAATTGAATCAAATTGTAATTAATTGATATTTGAGTTTTTTTAAATCTAAAATTCTAAAATGTAATGTATTGATATCCTAATATGTTTTTTTAAATGGATATGAAAAAAAGAAATAAAGAAAATGACAATTTATATAAACAAAGATGGGTTAATGTGATGAAAAACAAAACAAATTGTGAAAATAACATAGAGCTACTTTTATTAGAAACATGAAACCTATTAGATGGATACATGGGAAAGAGCTAAGTTTGCTTTGATCATTATAGGATGGGTTGAAACACTCCAAATGCATGTCTATGAATTAAAATGACATAAACATATACATATTACTTAGCTACTTAACGTATTTGTTTAACATAGTAGCCTTCTTTAAGTGACTATGCTTTCTACACCAAATCAAAATTGGTATAATGATTTATTCATTTTATACCATTTTTGTAAATTAAAAGTATGTTTTAAACACTAAAATAAGAGAATATGCAGATATTTTTATGATTACTTTGATTGACTTAAATTGTAATGTATTGATATTTGAGCTTTTTAAGTCTGAAATTCTAAAATGTAATTTATTGATATCATAATATGTTGTTTTTAAAAACATAACCATGAAAAAATAAATAAAGAAAATGATAATTTATATAGACAAAGATGGGTTAATGTGATGAAAAAAAAATTCCTCAAATAACATAGAGCTACCTTTATTTGGAAACATGAAACTTATAGTAGCCTTCACAAGGTGACTATGTTTACTATACCAAATCAACATTCTTAGAATGATTTACTTATTTTGAACTTTTTTTAAAAATTAAATATATGTTTTAAACACTAAAACAAGAGAATATGCAAATTTTTATGATTAATTCTATTCACTTATATTGTAATGTATTAATATTTGAATCTTTTTTTATCTAAAATTCTAAAATCTAATGTATTGAAAATCCTTATAAGTTGTTTTACAAAAATGACCATGAAAAAAAGAAATAAAGAAAATGACATTTTGTAAAGATAAAGATGATTTAAAGTTATGCGAATCAAAAGAAATTGTGAAAATAGATTAGAACTACTTTTATTAGAAACATGAAACCTATTAGATGGGTATACGGGAAAATTTGCTAAGTTTGATTTGGACATTATAAGATGGGTTGAAACACTTCAAATGCATGTCTTTGAATTAAAATGACATAAACATAAACAAATTACTTAGCTACTTAATGTAACATATTAGTCTTCTTAAGGGGACCATGTCTTCTAAACCAAATCAACATTGGTAGAATAATTTACTTATGTTATGCCATTTTTGTAAATTAAATATAAGTTTTAAACATTAAAATAAGACAATATGGAGATTTTTTATGAATAATTTTATTGACGTAAATTGTAATGTATTGATATTTGAGTTTTTTTAATTCTAAAATTATAAACTATAATGTATTGATTCAAAATATATTGTTTTAGAAAAATGACCATGAAAAATAGAAATAAAGAAAATGACAGTTTATTCAGACAAAGATGAGTTAATGTGATGAAAAAACAAAGCAATTTGTGAAAATAACATAGAGCTACTTTTATTAGAAACTTGAAACCTATAGTTGCCTTCTCAAGGTGACTACGTTTACTAAACCAAATCAACATTGGTAGAATGATTTACTTATTTTATACTTTTTGATGAATATAAAATATATGTTTTAAACGTTAAAATATGAGAATATGCAGAACTTTTTATGATTAATTTAATTGAATCAAATTGTAATTAATTGATATTTGAGTTTTTTTAAATCTAAAATTCTAAAATGTAATGTATTGATATCCTAATATGTTTTTTTAAATGGATATGAAAAAAAGAAATAAAGAAAATGACAATTTATATAAACAAAGATGGGTTAATGTGATGAAAAACAAAACAAATTGTGAAAATAACATAGAGCTACTTTTATTAGAAACATGAAACCTATTAGATGGATACATGGGAAAGAGCTAAGTTTGCTTTGATCATTATAGGATGGGTTGAAACACTCCAAATGCATGTCTATGAATTAAAATGACATAAACATATACATATTACTTAGCTACTTAACGTATTTGTTTAACATAGTAGCCTTCTTTAAGTGACTATGCTTTCTACACCAAATCAAAATTGGTATAATGATTTATTCATTTTATACCATTTTTGTAAATTAAAAGTATGTTTTAAACACTAAAATAAGAGAATATGCAGATATTTTTATGATTACTTTGATTGACTTAAATTGTAATGTATTGATATTTGAGCTTTTTAAGTCTGAAATTCTAAAATGTAATTTATTGATATCATAATATGTTGTTTTTAAAAACATAACCATGAAAAAATAAATAAAGAAAATGATAATTTATATAGACAAAGATGGGTTAATGTGATGAAAAAAAAATTCCTCAAATAACATAGAGCTACCTTTATTTGGAAACATGAAACTTATAGTAGCCTTCACAAGGTGACTATGTTTACTATACCAAATCAACATTCTTAGAATGATTTACTTATTTTGAACTTTTTTTTAAAAATTAAATATATGTTTTAAACACTAAAACAAGAGAATATGCAAATTTTTATGATTAATTCTATTCACTTATATTGTAATGTATTAATATTTGAATCTTTTTTTATCTAAAATTCTAAAATCTAATGTATTGAAAATCCTTATAAGTTGTTTTACAAAAATGACCATGAAAAAAAGAAATAAAGAAAATGACATTTTGTAAAGATAAAGATGATTTAAAGTTATGCGAATCAAAAGAAATTGTGAAAATAGATTAGAACTACTTTTATTAGAAACATGAAACCTATTAGATGGGTATACGGGAAAATTTGCTAAGTTTGATTTGGACATTATAAGATGGGTTGAAACACTTCAAATGCATGTCTTTGAATTAAAATGACATAAACATAAACAAATTACTTAGCTACTTAATGTAACATATTAGTCTTCTTAAGGGGACCATGTCTTCTAAACCAAATCAACATTGGTAGAATAATTTACTTATGTTATGCCATTTTTGTAAATTAAATATAAGTTTTAAACATTAAAATAAGACAATATGGAGATTTTTTATGAATAATTTTATTGACGTAAATTGTAATGTATTGATATTTGAGTTTTTTTAATTCTAAAATTATAAACTATAATGTATTGATTCAAAATATATTGTTTTAGAAAAATGACCATGAAAAATAGAAATAAAGAAAATGACAGTTTATTCAGACAAAGATGAGTTAATGTGATGAAAAAACAAAGCAATTTGTGAAAATAACATAGAGCTACTTTTATTAGAAACTTGAAACCTATAGTTGCCTTCTCAAGGTGACTACGTTTACTAAACCAAATCAACATTGGTAGAATGATTTACTTATTTTATACTTTTTGATGAATATAAAATATATGTTTTAAACGTTAAAATATGAGAATATGCAGAACTTTTTATGATTAATTTAATTGAATCAAATTGTAATTAATTGATATTTGAGTTTTTTTAAATCTAAAATTCTAAAATGTAATGTATTGATATCCTAATATGTTTTTTTAAATGGATATGAAAAAAAGAAATAAAGAAAATGACAATTTATATAAACAAAGATGGGTTAATGTGATGAAAAACAAAACAAATTGTGAAAATAACATAGAGCTACTTTTATTAGAAACATGAAACCTATTAGATGGATACATGGGAAAGAGCTAAGTTTGCTTTGATCATTATAGGATGGGTTGAAACACTCCAAATGCATGTCTATGAATTAAAATGACATAAACATATACATATTACTTAGCTACTTAACGTATTTGTTTAACATAGTAGCCTTCTTTAAGTGACTATGCTTTCTACACCAAATCAAAATTGGTATAATGATTTATTCATTTTATACCATTTTTGTAAATTAAAAGTATGTTTTAAACACTAAAATAAGAGAATATGCAGATATTTTTATGATTACTTTGATTGACTTAAATTGTAATGTATTGATATTTGAGCTTTTTAAGTCTGAAATTCTAAAATGTAATTTATTGATATCATAATATGTTGTTTTTAAAAACATAACCATGAAAAAATAAATAAAGAAAATGATAATTTATATAGACAAAGATGGGTTAATGTGATGAAAAAAAAATTCCTCAAATAACATAGAGCTACCTTTATTTGGAAACATGAAACTTATAGTAGCCTTCACAAGGTGACTATGTTTACTATACCAAATCAACATTCTTAGAATGATTTACTTATTTTGAACTTTTTTTAAAAATTAAATATATGTTTTAAACACTAAAACAAGAGAATATGCAAATTTTTATGATTAATTCTATTCACTTATATTGTAATGTATTAATATTTGAATCTTTTTTTATCTAAAATTCTAAAATCTAATGTATTGAAAATCCTTATAAGTTGTTTTACAAAAATGACCATGAAAAAAAGAAATAAAGAAAATGACATTTTGTAAAGATAAAGATGATTTAAAGTTATGCGAATCAAAAGAAATTGTGAAAATAGATTAGAACTACTTTTATTAGAAACATGAAACCTATTAGATGGGTATACGGGAAAATTTGCTAAGTTTGATTTGGACATTATAAGATGGGTTGAAACACTTCAAATGCATGTCTTTGAATTAAAATGACATAAACATAAACAAATTACTTAGCTACTTAATGTAACATATTAGTCTTCTTAAGGGGACCATGTCTTCTAAACCAAATCAACATTGGTAGAATAATTTACTTATGTTATGCCATTTTTGTAAATTAAATATAAGTTTTAAACATTAAAATAAGACAATATGGAGATTTTTTATGAATAATTTTATTGACGTAAATTGTAATGTATTGATATTTGAGTTTTTTTAATTCTAAAATTATAAACTATAATGTATTGATTCAAAATATATTGT
The DNA here is from genome assembly GCF_024323335.1 of Lathyrus oleraceus. NCBI lineage: Eukaryota > Viridiplantae > Streptophyta > Magnoliopsida > Fabales > Fabaceae > Lathyrus > Lathyrus oleraceus. The sequence continues at coordinate 35,282 of NW_026112691.1, read as the reverse complement.
TTTAGAAAAATGACCATGAAAAATAGAAATAAAGAAAATGACAGTTTATTCAGACAAAGATGAGTTAATGTGATGAAAAAACAAAGCAATTTGTGAAAATAACATAGAGCTACTTTTATTAGAAACTTGAAACCTATAGTTGCCTTCTCAAGGTGACTACGTTTACTAAACCAAATCAACATTGGTAGAATGATTTACTTATTTTATACTTTTTGATGAATATAAAATATATGTTTTAAACGTTAAAATATGAGAATATGCAGAACTTTTTATGATTAATTTAATTGAATCAAATTGTAATTAATTGATATTTGAGTTTTTTTAAATCTAAAATTCTAAAATGTAATGTATTGATATCCTAATATGTTTTTTTAAATGGATATGAAAAAAAGAAATAAAGAAAATGACAATTTATATAAACAAAGATGGGTTAATGTGATGAAAAACAAAACAAATTGTGAAAATAACATAGAGCTACTTTTATTAGAAACATGAAACCTATTAGATGGATACATGGGAAAGAGCTAAGTTTGCTTTGATCATTATAGGATGGGTTGAAACACTCCAAATGCATGTCTATGAATTAAAATGACATAAACATATACATATTACTTAGCTACTTAACGTATTTGTTTAACATAGTAGCCTTCTTTAAGTGACTATGCTTTCTACACCAAATCAAAATTGGTATAATGATTTATTCATTTTATACCATTTTTGTAAATTAAAAGTATGTTTTAAACACTAAAATAAGAGAATATGCAGATATTTTTATGATTACTTTGATTGACTTAAATTGTAATGTATTGATATTTGAGCTTTTTAAGTCTGAAATTCTAAAATGTAATTTATTGATATCATAATATGTTGTTTTTAAAAACATAACCATGAAAAAATAAATAAAGAAAATGATAATTTATATAGACAAAGATGGGTTAATGTGATGAAAAAAAAATTCCTCAAATAACATAGAGCTACCTTTATTTGGAAACATGAAACTTATAGTAGCCTTCACAAGGTGACTATGTTTACTATACCAAATCAACATTCTTAGAATGATTTACTTATTTTGAACTTTTTTTAAAAATTAAATATATGTTTTAAACACTAAAACAAGAGAATATGCAAATTTTTATGATTAATTCTATTCACTTATATTGTAATGTATTAATATTTGAATCTTTTTTTATCTAAAATTCTAAAATCTAATGTATTGAAAATCCTTATAAGTTGTTTTACAAAAATGACCATGAAAAAAAGAAATAAAGAAAATGACATTTTGTAAAGATAAAGATGATTTAAAGTTATGCGAATCAAAAGAAATTGTGAAAATAGATTAGAACTACTTTTATTAGAAACATGAAACCTATTAGATGGGTATACGGGAAAATTTGCTAAGTTTGATTTGGACATTATAAGATGGGTTGAAACACTTCAAATGCATGTCTTTGAATTAAAATGACATAAACATAAACAAATTACTTAGCTACTTAATGTAACATATTAGTCTTCTTAAGGGGACCATGTCTTCTAAACCAAATCAACATTGGTAGAATAATTTACTTATGTTATGCCATTTTTGTAAATTAAATATAAGTTTTAAACATTAAAATAAGACAATATGGAGATTTTTTATGAATAATTTTATTGACGTAAATTGTAATGTATTGATATTTGAGTTTTTTTAATTCTAAAATTATAAACTATAATGTATTGATTCAAAATATATTGTTTTAGAAAAATGACCATGAAAAATAGAAATAAAGAAAATGACAGTTTATTCAGACAAAGATGAGTTAATGTGATGAAAAAACAAAGCAATTTGTGAAAATAACATAGAGCTACTTTTATTAGAAACTTGAAACCTATAGTTGCCTTCTCAAGGTGACTACGTTTACTAAACCAAATCAACATTGGTAGAATGATTTACTTATTTTATACTTTTTGATGAATATAAAATATATGTTTTAAACGTTAAAATATGAGAATATGCAGAACTTTTTATGATTAATTTAATTGAATCAAATTGTAATTAATTGATATTTGAGTTTTTTTAAATCTAAAATTCTAAAATGTAATGTATTGATATCCTAATATGTTTTTTTAAATGGATATGAAAAAAAGAAATAAAGAAAATGACAATTTATATAAACAAAGATGGGTTAATGTGATGAAAAACAAAACAAATTGTGAAAATAACATAGAGCTACTTTTATTAGAAACATGAAACCTATTAGATGGATACATGGGAAAGAGCTAAGTTTGCTTTGATCATTATAGGATGGGTTGAAACACTCCAAATGCATGTCTATGAATTAAAATGACATAAACATATACATATTACTTAGCTACTTAACGTATTTGTTTAACATAGTAGCCTTCTTTAAGTGACTATGCTTTCTACACCAAATCAAAATTGGTATAATGATTTATTCATTTTATACCATTTTTGTAAATTAAAAGTATGTTTTAAACACTAAAATAAGAGAATATGCAGATATTTTTATGATTACTTTGATTGACTTAAATTGTAATGTATTGATATTTGAGCTTTTTAAGTCTGAAATTCTAAAATGTAATTTATTGATATCATAATATGTTGTTTTTAAAAACATAACCATGAAAAAATAAATAAAGAAAATGATAATTTATATAGACAAAGATGGGTTAATGTGATGAAAAAAAAATTCCTCAAATAACATAGAGCTACCTTTATTTGGAAACATGAAACTTATAGTAGCCTTCACAAGGTGACTATGTTTACTATACCAAATCAACATTCTTAGAATGATTTACTTATTTTGAACTTTTTTTAAAAATTAAATATATGTTTTAAACACTAAAACAAGAGAATATGCAAATTTTTATGATTAATTCTATTCACTTATATTGTAATGTATTAATATTTGAATCTTTTTTTATCTAAAATTCTAAAATCTAATGTATTGAAAATCCTTATAAGTTGTTTTACAAAAATGACCATGAAAAAAAGAAATAAAGAAAATGACATTTTGTAAAGATAAAGATGATTTAAAGTTATGCGAATCAAAAGAAATTGTGAAAATAGATTAGAACTACTTTTATTAGAAACATGAAACCTATTAGATGGGTATACGGGAAAATTTGCTAAGTTTGATTTGGACATTATAAGATGGGTTGAAACACTTCAAATGCATGTCTTTGAATTAAAATGACATAAACATAAACAAATTACTTAGCTACTTAATGTAACATATTAGTCTTCTTAAGGGGACCATGTCTTCTAAACCAAATCAACATTGGTAGAATAATTTACTTATGTTATGCCATTTTTGTAAATTAAATATAAGTTTTAAACATTAAAATAAGACAATATGGAGATTTTTTATGAATAATTTTATTGACGTAAATTGTAATGTATTGATATTTGAGTTTTTTTAATTCTAAAATTATAAACTATAATGTATTGATTCAAAATATATTGTTTTAGAAAAATGACCATGAAAAATAGAAATAAAGAAAATGACAGTTTATTCAGACAAAGATGAGTTAATGTGATGAAAAAACAAAGCAATTTGTGAAAATAACATAGAGCTACTTTTATTAGAAACTTGAAACCTATAGTTGCCTTCTCAAGGTGACTACGTTTACTAAACCAAATCAACATTGGTAGAATGATTTACTTATTTTATACTTTTTGATGAATATAAAATATATGTTTTAAACGTTAAAATATGAGAATATGCAGAACTTTTTATGATTAATTTAATTGAATCAAATTGTAATTAATTGATATTTGAGTTTTTTTAAATCTAAAATTCTAAAATGTAATGTATTGATATCCTAATATGTTTTTTTAAATGGATATGAAAAAAAGAAATAAAGAAAATGACAATTTATATAAACAAAGATGGGTTAATGTGATGAAAAACAAAACAAATTGTGAAAATAACATAGAGCTACTTTTATTAGAAACATGAAACCTATTAGATGGATACATGGGAAAGAGCTAAGTTTGCTTTGATCATTATAGGATGGGTTGAAACACTCCAAATGCATGTCTATGAATTAAAATGACATAAACATATACATATTACTTAGCTACTTAACGTATTTGTTTAACATAGTAGCCTTCTTTAAGTGACTATGCTTTCTACACCAAATCAAAATTGGTATAATGATTTATTCATTTTATACCATTTTTGTAAATTAAAAGTATGTTTTAAACACTAAAATAAGAGAATATGCAGATATTTTTATGATTACTTTGATTGACTTAAATTGTAATGTATTGATATTTGAGCTTTTTAAGTCTGAAATTCTAAAATGTAATTTATTGATATCATAATATGTTGTTTTTAAAAACATAACCATGAAAAAATAAATAAAGAAAATGATAATTTATATAGACAAAGATGGGTTAATGTGATGAAAAAAAAATTCCTCAAATAACATAGAGCTACCTTTATTTGGAAACATGAAACTTATAGTAGCCTTCACAAGGTGACTATGTTTACTATACCAAATCAACATTCTTAGAATGATTTACTTATTTTGAACTTTTTTTTAAAAATTAAATATATGTTTTAAACACTAAAACAAGAGAATATGCAAATTTTTATGATTAATTCTATTCACTTATATTGTAATGTATTAATATTTGAATCTTTTTTTATCTAAAATTCTAAAATCTAATGTATTGAAAATCCTTATAAGTTGTTTTACAAAAATGACCATGAAAAAAAGAAATAAAGAAAATGACATTTTGTAAAGATAAAGATGATTTAAAGTTATGCGAATCAAAAGAAATTGTGAAAATAGATTAGAACTACTTTTATTAGAAACATGAAACCTATTAGATGGGTATACGGGAAAATTTGCTAAGTTTGATTTGGACATTATAAGATGGGTTGAAACACTTCAAATGCATGTCTTTGAATTAAAATGACATAAACATAAACAAATTACTTAGCTACTTAATGTAACATATTAGTCTTCTTAAGGGGACCATGTCTTCTAAACCAAATCAACATTGGTAGAATAATTTACTTATGTTATGCCATTTTTGTAAATTAAATATAAGTTTTAAACATTAAAATAAGACAATATGGAGATTTTTTATGAATAATTTTATTGACGTAAATTGTAATGTATTGATATTTGAGTTTTTTTAATTCTAAAATTATAAACTATAATGTATTGATTCAAAATATATTGTTTTAGAAAAATGACCATGAAAAATAGAAATAAAGAAAATGACAGTTTATTCAGACAAAGATGAGTTAATGTGATGAAAAAACAAAGCAATTTGTGAAAATAACATAGAGCTACTTTTATTAGAAACTTGAAACCTATAGTTGCCTTCTCAAGGTGACTACGTTTACTAAACCAAATCAACATTGGTAGAATGATTTACTTATTTTATACTTTTTGATGAATATAAAATATATGTTTTAAACGTTAAAATATGAGAATATGCAGAACTTTTTATGATTAATTTAATTGAATCAAATTGTAATTAATTGATATTTGAGTTTTTTTAAATCTAAAATTCTAAAATGTAATGTATTGATATCCTAATATGTTTTTTTAAATGGATATGAAAAAAAGAAATAAAGAAAATGACAATTTATATAAACAAAGATGGGTTAATGTGATGAAAAACAAAACAAATTGTGAAAATAACATAGAGCTACTTTTATTAGAAACATGAAACCTATTAGATGGATACATGGGAAAGAGCTAAGTTTGCTTTGATCATTATAGGATGGGTTGAAACACTCCAAATGCATGTCTATGAATTAAAATGACATAAACATATACATATTACTTAGCTACTTAACGTATTTGTTTAACATAGTAGCCTTCTTTAAGTGACTATGCTTTCTACACCAAATCAAAATTGGTATAATGATTTATTCATTTTATACCATTTTTGTAAATTAAAAGTATGTTTTAAACACTAAAATAAGAGAATATGCAGATATTTTTATGATTACTTTGATTGACTTAAATTGTAATGTATTGATATTTGAGCTTTTTAAGTCTGAAATTCTAAAATGTAATTTATTGATATCATAATATGTTGTTTTTAAAAACATAACCATGAAAAAATAAATAAAGAAAATGATAATTTATATAGACAAAGATGGGTTAATGTGATGAAAAAAAAATTCCTCAAATAACATAGAGCTACCTTTATTTGGAAACATGAAACTTATAGTAGCCTTCACAAGGTGACTATGTTTACTATACCAAATCAACATTCTTAGAATGATTTACTTATTTTGAACTTTTTTTAAAAATTAAATATATGTTTTAAACACTAAAACAAGAGAATATGCAAATTTTTATGATTAATTCTATTCACTTATATTGTAATGTATTAATATTTGAATCTTTTTTTATCTAAAATTCTAAAATCTAATGTATTGAAAATCCTTATAAGTTGTTTTACAAAAATGACCATGAAAAAAAGAAATAAAGAAAATGACATTTTGTAAAGATAAAGATGATTTAAAGTTATGCGAATCAAAAGAAATTGTGAAAATAGATTAGAACTACTTTTATTAGAAACATGAAACCTATTAGATGGGTATACGGGAAAATTTGCTAAGTTTGATTTGGACATTATAAGATGGGTTGAAACACTTCAAATGCATGTCTTTGAATTAAAATGACATAAACATAAACAAATTACTTAGCTACTTAATGTAACATATTAGTCTTCTTAAGGGGACCATGTCTTCTAAACCAAATCAACATTGGTAGAATAATTTACTTATGTTATGCCATTTTTGTAAATTAAATATAAGTTTTAAACATTAAAATAAGACAATATGGAGATTTTTTATGAATAATTTTATTGACGTAAATTGTAATGTATTGATATTTGAGTTTTTTTAATTCTAAAATTATAAACTATAATGTATTGATTCAAAATATATTGTTTTAGAAAAATGACCATGAAAAATAGAAATAAAGAAAATGACAGTTTATTCAGACAAAGATGAGTTAATGTGATGAAAAAACAAAGCAATTTGTGAAAATAACATAGAGCTACTTTTATTAGAAACTTGAAACCTATAGTTGCCTTCTCAAGGTGACTACGTTTACTAAACCAAATCAACATTGGTAGAATGATTTACTTATTTTATACTTTTTGATGAATATAAAATATATGTTTTAAACGTTAAAATATGAGAATATGCAGAACTTTTTATGATTAATTTAATTGAATCAAATTGTAATTAATTGATATTTGAGTTTTTTTAAATCTAAAATTCTAAAATGTAATGTATTGATATCCTAATATGTTTTTTTAAATGGATATGAAAAAAAGAAATAAAGAAAATGACAATTTATATAAACAAAGATGGGTTAATGTGATGAAAAACAAAACAAATTGTGAAAATAACATAGAGCTACTTTTATTAGAAACATGAAACCTATTAGATGGATACATGGGAAAGAGCTAAGTTTGCCATGATCATTATAGGATGGGTTGAAACACTCCAAATGCATGTCTATGAATTAAAATGACATAAACATATACATATTACTTAGCTACTTAACGTATTTGTTTAACATAGTAGCCTTCTTTAAGTGACTATGCTTTCTACACCAAATCAAAATTGGTATAATGATTTATTCATTTTATACCATTTTTGTAAATTAAAAGTATGTTTTAAACACTAAAATAAGAGAATATGCAGATATTTTTATGATTACTTTGATTGACTTAAATTGTAATGTATTGATATTTGAGCTTTTTAAGTCTGAAATTCTAAAATGTAATTTATTGATATCATAATATGTTGTTTTTAAAAACATAACCATGAAAAAATAAATAAAGAAAATGATAATTTATATAGACAAAGATGGGTTAATGTGATGAAAAAAAAATTCCTCAAATAACATAGAGCTACCTTTATTTGGAAACATGAAACTTATAGTAGCCTTCACAAGGTGACTATGTTTACTATACCAAATCAACATTCTTAGAATGATTTACTTATTTTGAACTTTTTTTTAAAAATTAAATATATGTTTTAAACACTAAAACAAGAGAATATGCAAATTTTTATGATTAATTCTATTCACTTATATTGTAATGTATTAATATTTGAATCTTTTTTTATCTAAAATTCTAAAATCTAATGTATTGAAAATCCTTATAAGTTGTTTTACAAAAATGACCATGAAAAAAAGAAATAAAGAAAATGACATTTTGTAAAGATAAAGATGATTTAAAGTTATGCGAATCAAAAGAAATTGTGAAAATAGATTAGAACTACTTTTATTAGAAACATGAAACCTATTAGATGGGTATACGGGAAAATTTGCTAAGTTTGATTTGGACATTATAAGATGGGTTGAAACACTTCAAATGCATGTCTTTGAATTAAAATGACATAAACATAAACAAATTACTTAGCTACTTAATGTAACATATTAGTCTTCTTAAGGGGACCATGTCTTCTAAACCAAATCAACATTGGTAGAATAATTTACTTATGTTATGCCATTTTTGTAAATTAAATATAAGTTTTAAACATTAAAATAAGACAATATGGAGATTTTTTATGAATAATTTTATTGACGTAAATTGTAATGTATTGATATTTGAGTTTTTTTAATTCTAAAATTATAAACTATAATGTATTGATTCAAAATATATTGTTTTAGAAAAATGACCATGAAAAATAGAAATAAAGAAAATGACAGTTTATTCAGACAAAGATGAGTTAATGTGATGAAAAAACAAAGCAATTTGTGAAAATAACATAGAGCTACTTTTATTAGAAACTTGAAACCTATAGTTGCCTTCTCAAGGTGACTACGTTTACTAAACCAAATCAACATTGGTAGAATGATTTACTTATTTTATACTTTTTGATGAATATAAAATATATGTTTTAAACGTTAAAATATGAGAATATGCAGAACTTTTTATGATTAATTTAATTGAATCAAATTGTAATTAATTGATATTTGAGTTTTTTTAAATCTAAAATTCTAAAATGTAATGTATTGATATCCTAATATGTTTTTTTAAATGGATATGAAAAAAAGAAATAAAGAAAATGACAATTTATATAAACAAAGATGGGTTAATGTGATGAAAAACAAAACAAATTGTGAAAATAACATAGAGCTACTTTTATTAGAAACATGAAACCTATTAGATGGATACATGGGAAAGAGCTAAGTTTGCTTTGATCATTATAGGATGGGTTGAAACACTCCAAATGCATGTCTATGAATTAAAATGACATAAACATATACATATTACTTAGCTACTTAACGTATTTGTTTAACATAGTAGCCTTCTTTAAGTGACTATGCTTTCTACACCAAATCAAAATTGGTATAATGATTTATTCATTTTATACCATTTTTGTAAATTAAAAGTATGTTTTAAACACTAAAATAAGAGAATATGCAGATATTTTTATGATTACTTTGATTGACTTAAATTGTAATGTATTGATATTTGAGCTTTTTAAGTCTGAAATTCTAAAATGTAATTTATTGATATCATAATATGTTGTTTTTAAAAACATAACCATGAAAAAATAAATAAAGAAAATGATAATTTATATAGACAAAGATGGGTTAATGTGATGAAAAAAAAATTCCTCAAATAACATAGAGCTACCTTTATTTGGAAACATGAAACTTATAGTAGCCTTCACAAGGTGACTATGTTTACTATACCAAATCAACATTCTTAGAATGATTTACTTATTTTGAACTTTTTTTAAAAATTAAATATATGTTTTAAACACTAAAACAAGAGAATATGCAAATTTTTATGATTAATTCTATTCACTTATATTGTAATGTATTAATATTTGAATCTTTTTTTATCTAAAATTCTAAAATCTAATGTATTGAAAATCCTTATAAGTTGTTTTACAAAAATGACCATGAAAAAAAGAAATAAAGAAAATGACATTTTGTAAAGATAAAGATGATTTAAAGTTATGCGAATCAAAAGAAATTGTGAAAATAGATTAGAACTACTTTTATTAGAAACATGAAACCTATTAGATGGGTATACGGGAAAATTTGCTAAGTTTGATTTGGACATTATAAGATGGGTTGAAACACTTCAAATGCATGTCTTTGAATTAAAATGACATAAACATAAACAAATTACTTAGCTACTTAATGTAACATATTAGTCTTCTTAAGGGGACCATGTCTTCTAAACCAAATCAACATTGGTAGAATAATTTACTTATGTTATGCCATTTTTGTAAATTAAATATAAGTTTTAAACATTAAAATAAGACAATATGGAGATTTTTTATGAATAATTTTATTGACGTAAATTGTAATGTATTGATATTTGAGTTTTTTTAATTCTAAAATTATAAACTATAATGTATTGATTCAAAATATATTGTTTTAGAAAAATGACCATGAAAAATAGAAATAAAGAAAATGACAGTTTATTCAGACAAAGATGAGTTAATGTGATGAAAAAACAAAGCAATTTGTGAAAATAACATAGAGCTACTTTTATTAGAAACTTGAAACCTATAGTTGCCTTCTCAAGGTGACTACGTTTACTAAACCAAATCAACATTGGTAGAATGATTTACTTATTTTATACTTTTTGATGAATATAAAATATATGTTTTAAACGTTAAAATATGAGAATATGCAGAACTTTTTATGATTAATTTAATTGAATCAAATTGTAATTAATTGATATTTGAGTTTTTTTAAATCTAAAATTCTAAAATGTAATGTATTGATATCCTAATATGTTTTTTTAAATGGATATGAAAAAAAGAAATAAAGAAAATGACAATTTATATAAACAAAGATGGGTTAATGTGATGAAAAACAAAACAAATTGTGAAAATAACATAGAGCTACTTTTATTAGAAACATGAAACCTATTAGATGGATACATGGGAAAGAGCTAAGTTTGCCATGATCATTATAGGATGGGTTGAAACACTCCAAATGCATGTCTATGAATTAAAATGACATAAACATATACATATTACTTAGCTACTTAACGTATTTGTTTAACATAGTAGCCTTCTTTAAGTGACTATGCTTTCTACACCAAATCAAAATTGGTATAATGATTTATTCATTTTATACCATTTTTGTAAATTAAAAGTATGTTTTAAACACTAAAATAAGAGAATATGCAGATATTTTTATGATTACTTTGATTGACTTAAATTGTAATGTATTGATATTTGAGCTTTTTAAGTCTGAAATTCTAAAATGTAATTTATTGATATCATAATATGTTGTTTTTAAAAACATAACCATGAAAAAATAAATAAAGAAAATGATAATTTATATAGACAAAGATGGGTTAATGTGATGAAAAAAAAATTCCTCAAATAACATAGAGCTACCTTTATTTGGAAACATGAAACTTATAGTAGCCTTCACAAGGTGACTATGTTTACTATACCAAATCAACATTCTTAGAATGATTTACTTATTTTGAACTTTTTTTAAAAAATTAAATATATGTTTTAAACACTAAAACAAGAGAATATGCAAATTTTTATGATTAATTCTATTCACTTATATTGTAATGTATTAATATTTGAATCTTTTTTTATCTAAAATTCTAAAATCTAATGTATTGAAAATCCTTATAAGTTGTTTTACAAAAATGACCATGAAAAAAAGAAATAAAGAAAATGACATTTTGTAAAGATAAAGATGATTTAAAGTTATGCGAATCAAAAGAAATTGTGAAAATAGATTAGAACTACTTTTATTAGAAACATGAAACCTATTAGATGGGTATACGGGAAAATTTGCTAAGTTTGATTTGGACATTATAAGATGGGTTGAAACACTTCAAATGCATGTCTTTGAATTAAAATGACATAAACATAAACAAATTACTTAGCTACTTAATGTAACATATTAGTCTTCTTAAGGGGACCATGTCTTCTAAACCAAATCAACATTGGTAGAATAATTTACTTATGTTATGCCATTTTTGTAAATTAAATATAAGTTTTAAACATTAAAATAAGACAATATGGAGATTTTTTATGAATAATTTTATTGACGTAAATTGTAATGTATTGATATTTGAGTTTTTTTAATTCTAAAATTATAAACTATAATGTATTGATTCAAAATATATTGTTTTAGAAAAATGACCATGAAAAATAGAAATAAAGAAAATGACAGTTTATTCAGACAAAGATGAGTTAATGTGATGAAAAAACAAAGCAATTTGTGAAAATAACATAGAGCTACTTTTATTAGAAACTTGAAACCTATAGTTGCCTTCTCAAGGTGACTACGTTTACTAAACCAAATCAACATTGGTAGAATGATTTACTTATTTTATACTTTTTGATGAATATAAAATATATGTTTTAAACGTTAAAATATGAGAATATGCAGAACTTTTTATGATTAATTTAATTGAATCAAATTGTAATTAATTGATATTTGAGTTTTTTTAAATCTAAAATTCTAAAATGTAATGTATTGATATCCTAATATGTTTTTTTAAATGGATATGAAAAAAAGAAATAAAGAAAATGACAATTTATATAAACAAAGATGGGTTAATGTGATGAAAAACAAAACAAATTGTGAAAATAACATAGAGCTACTTTTATTAGAAACATGAAACCTATTAGATGGATACATGGGAAAGAGCTAAGTTTGCCATGATCATTATAGGATGGGTTGAAACACTCCAAATGCATGTCTATGAATTAAAATGACATAAACATATACATATTACTTAGCTACTTAACGTATTTGTTTAACATAGTAGCCTTCTTTAAGTGACTATGCTTTCTACACCAAATCAAAATTGGTATAATGATTTATTCATTTTATACCATTTTTGTAAATTAAAAGTATGTTTTAAACACTAAAATAAGAGAATATGCAGATATTTTTATGATTACTTTGATTGACTTAAATTGTAATGTATTGATATTTGAGCTTTTTAAGTCTGAAATTCTAAAATGTAATTTATTGATATCATAATATGTTGTTTTTAAAAACATAACCATGAAAAAATAAATAAAGAAAATGATAATTTATATAGACAAAGATGGGTTAATGTGATGAAAAAAAAATTCCTCAAATAACATAGAGCTACCTTTATTTGGAAACATGAAACTTATAGTAGCCTTCACAAGGTGACTATGTTTACTATACCAAATCAACATTCTTAGAATGATTTACTTATTTTGAACTTTTTTTAAAAATTAAATATATGTTTTAAACACTAAAACAAGAGAATATGCAAATTTTTATGATTAATTCTATTCACTTATATTGTAATGTATTAATATTTGAATCTTTTTTTATCTAAAATTCTAAAATCTAATGTATTGAAAATCCTTATAAGTTGTTTTACAAAAATGACCATGAAAAAAAGAAATAAAGAAAATGACATTTTGTAAAGATAAAGATGATTTAAAGTTATGCGAATCAAAAGAAATTGTGAAAATAGATTAGAACTACTTTTATTAGAAACATGAAACCTATTAGATGGGTATACGGGAAAATTTGCTAAGTTTGATTTGGACATTATAAGATGGGTTGAAACACTTCAAATGCATGTCTTTGAATTAAAATGACATAAACATAAACAAATTACTTAGCTACTTAATGTAACATATTAGTCTTCTTAAGGGGACCATGTCTTCTAAACCAAATCAACATTGGTAGAATAATTTACTTATGTTATGCCATTTTTGTAAATTAAATATAAGTTTTAAACATTAAAATAAGACAATATGGAGATTTTTTATGAATAATTTTATTGACGTAAATTGTAATGTATTGATATTTGAGTTTTTTTAATTCTAAAATTATAAACTATAATGTATTGATTCAAAATATATTGTTTTAGAAAAATGACCATGAAAAATAGAAATAAAGAAAATGACAGTTTATTCAGACAAAGATGAGTTAATGTGATGAAAAAACAAAGCAATTTGTGAAAATAACATAGAGCTACTTTTATTAGAAACTTGAAACCTATAGTTGCCTTCTCAAGGTGACTACGTTTACTAAACCAAATCAACATTGGTAGAATGATTTACTTATTTTATACTTTTTGATGAATATAAAATATATGTTTTAAACGTTAAAATATGAGAATATGCAGAACTTTTTATGATTAATTTAATTGAATCAAATTGTAATTAATTGATATTTGAGTTTTTTTAAATCTAAAATTCTAAAATGTAATGTATTGATATCCTAATATGTTTTTTTAAATGGATATGAAAAAAAGAAATAAAGAAAATGACAATTTATATAAACAAAGATGGGTTAATGTGATGAAAAACAAAACAAATTGTGAAAATAACATAGAGCTACTTTTATTAGAAACATGAAACCTATTAGATGGATACATGGGAAAGAGCTAAGTTTGCCATGATCATTATAGGATGGGTTGAAACACTCCAAATGCATGTCTATGAATTAAAATGACATAAACATATACATATTACTTAGCTACTTAACGTATTTGTTTAACATAGTAGCCTTCTTTAAGTGACTATGCTTTCTACACCAAATCAAAATTGGTATAATGATTTATTCATTTTATACCATTTTTGTAAATTAAAAGTATGTTTTAAACACTAAAATAAGAGAATATGCAGATATTTTTATGATTACTTTGATTGACTTAAATTGTAATGTATTGATATTTGAGCTTTTTAAGTCTGAAATTCTAAAATGTAATTTATTGATATCATAATATGTTGTTTTTAAAAACATAACCATGAAAAAATAAATAAAGAAAATGATAATTTATATAGACAAAGATGGGTTAATGTGATGAAAAAAAAATTCCTCAAATAACATAGAGCTACCTTTATTTGGAAACATGAAACTTATAGTAGCCTTCACAAGGTGACTATGTTTACTATACCAAATCAACATTCTTAGAATGATTTACTTATTTTGAACTTTTTTTAAAAATTAAATATATGTTTTAAACACTAAAACAAGAGAATATGCAAATTTTTATGATTAATTCTATTCACTTATATTGTAATGTATTAATATTTGAATCTTTTTTTATCTAAAATTCTAAAATCTAATGTATTGAAAATCCTTATAAGTTGTTTTACAAAAATGACCATGAAAAAAAGAAATAAAGAAAATGACATTTTGTAAAGATAAAGATGATTTAAAGTTATGCGAATCAAAAGAAATTGTGAAAATAGATTAGAACTACTTTTATTAGAAACATGAAACCTATTAGATGGGTATACGGGAAAATTTGCTAAGTTTGATTTGGACATTATAAGATGGGTTGAAACACTTCAAATGCATGTCTTTGAATTAAAATGACATAAACATAAACAAATTACTTAGCTACTTAATGTAACATATTAGTCTTCTTAAGGGGACCATGTCTTCTAAACCAAATCAACATTGGTAGAATAATTTACTTATGTTATGCCATTTTTGTAAATTAAATATAAGTTTTAAACATTAAAATAAGACAATATGGAGATTTTTTATGAATAATTTTATTGACGTAAATTGTAATGTATTGATATTTGAGTTTTTTTAATTCTAAAATTATAAACTATAATGTATTGATTCAAAATATATTGTTTTAGAAAAATGACCATGAAAAATAGAAATAAAGAAAATGACAGTTTATTCAGACAAAGATGAGTTAATGTGATGAAAAAACAAAGCAATTTGTGAAAATAACATAGAGCTACTTTTATTAGAAACTTGAAACCTATAGTTGCCTTCTCAAGGTGACTACGTTTACTAAACCAAATCAACATTGGTAGAATGATTTACTTATTTTATACTTTTTGATGAATATAAAATATATGTTTTAAACGTTAAAATATGAGAATATGCAGAACTTTTTATGATTAATTTAATTGAATCAAATTGTAATTAATTGATATTTGAGTTTTTTTAAATCTAAAATTCTAAAATGTAATGTATTGATATCCTAATATGTTTTTTTAAATGGATATGAAAAAAAGAAATAAAGAAAATGACAATTTATATAAACAAAGATGGGTTAATGTGATGAAAAACAAAACAAATTGTGAAAATAACATAGAGCTACTTTTATTAGAAACATGAAACCTATTAGATGGATACATGGGAAAGAGCTAAGTTTGCTTTGATCATTATAGGATGGGTTGAAACACTCCAAATGCATGTCTATGAATTAAAATGACATAAACATATACATATTACTTAGCTACTTAACGTATTTGTTTAACATAGTAGCCTTCTTTAAGTGACTATGCTTTCTACACCAAATCAAAATTGGTATAATGATTTATTCATTTTATACCATTTTTGTAAATTAAAAGTATGTTTTAAACACTAAAATAAGAGAATATGCAGATATTTTTATGATTACTTTGATTGACTTAAATTGTAATGTATTGATATTTGAGCTTTTTAAGTCTGAAATTCTAAAATGTAATTTATTGATATCATAATATGTGTTTTTAAAAACATAACCATGAAAAAATAAATAAAGAAAATGATAATTTATATAGACAAAGATGGGTTAATGTGATGAAAAAAAAATTCCTCAAATAACATAGAGCTACCTTTATTTGGAAACATGAAACTTATAGTAGCCTTCACAAGGTGACTATGTTTACTATACCAAATCAACATTCTTAGAATGATTTACTTATTTTGAACTTTTTTAAAAAAATTAAATATATGTTTTAAACACTAAAACAAGAGAATATGCAAATTTTTATGATTAATTCTATTCACTTATATTGTAATGTATTAATATTTGAATCTTTTTTTATCTAAAATTCTAAAATCTAATGTATTGAAAATCCTTATAAGTTGTTTTACAAAAATGACCATGAAAAAAAGAAATAAAGAAAATGACATTTTGTAAAGATAAAGATGATTTAAAGTTATGCGAATCAAAAGAAATTGTGAAAATAGATTAGAACTACTTTTATTAGAAACATGAAACCTATTAGATGGGTATACGGGAAAATTTGCTAAGTTTGATTTGGACATTATAAGATGGGTTGAAACACTTCAAATGCATGTCTTTGAATTAAAATGACATAAACATAAACAAATTACTTAGCTACTTAATGTAACATATTAGTCTTCTTAAGGGGACCATGTCTTCTAAACCAAATCAACATTGGTAGAATAATTTACTTATGTTATGCCATTTTTGTAAATTAAATATAAGTTTTAAACATTAAAATAAGACAATATGGAGATTTTTTATGAATAATTTTATTGACGTAAATTGTAATGTATTGATATTTGAGTTTTTTTAATTCTAAAATTATAAACTATAATGTATTGATTCAAAATATATTGTTTTAGAAAAATGACCATGAAAAATAGAAATAAAGAAAATGACAGTTTATTCAGACAAAGATGAGTTAATGTGATGAAAAAACAAAGCAATTTGTGAAAATAACATAGAGCTACTTTTATTAGAAACTTGAAACCTATAGTTGCCTTCTCAAGGTGACTACGTTTACTAAACCAAATCAACATTGGTAGAATGATTTACTTATTTTATACTTTTTGATGAATATAAAATATATGTTTTAAACGTTAAAATATGAGAATATGCAGAACTTTTTATGATTAATTTAATTGAATCAAATTGTAATTAATTGATATTTGAGTTTTTTTAAATCTAAAATTCTAAAATGTAATGTATTGATATCCTAATATGTTTTTTTAAATGGATATGAAAAAAGAAATAAAGAAAATGACAATTTATATAAACAAAGATGGGTTAATGTGATGGAAAACAAAACAAATTGTGAAAATAACATAGAGCTACTTTTATTAGAAACATGAAACCTATTAGATGGATACATGGGAAAGAGCTAAGTTTGCTTTGATCATTATAGGATGGGTTGAAACACTCCAAATGCATGTCTATGAATTAAAATGACATAAACATATACATATTACTTAGCTACTTAACGTATTTGTTTAACATAGTAGCCTTCTTTAAGTGACTATGCTTTCTACACCAAATCAAAATTGGTATAATGATTTATTCATTTTATACCATTTTTGTAAATTAAAAGTATGTTTTAAACACTAAAATAAGAGAATATGCAGATATTTTTATGATTACTTTGATTGACTTAAATTGTAATGTATTGATATTTGAGCTTTTTAAGTCTGAAATTCTAAAATGTAATTTATTGATATCATAATATGTTGTTTTTAAAAACATAACCATGAAAAAATAAAAAAAGAAAATGATAATTTATATAGACAAAGATGGGTTAATGTGATGAAAAAAAAAATTCCTCAAATAACATAGAGCTACCTTTATTTGGAAACATGAAACTTATAGTAGCCTTCACAAGGTGACTATGTTTACTATACCAAATCAACATTCTTAGAATGATTTACTTATTTTGAACTTTTTTAAAAAATTAAATATATGTTTTAAACACTAAAACAAGAGAATATGCAAATTTTTATGATTAATTCTATTCACTTATATTGTAATGTATTAATATTTGAATCTTTTTTTATCTAAAATTCTAAAATCTAATGTATTGAAAATCCTTATAAGTTGTTTTACAAAAATGACCATGAAAAAAAGAAATAAAGAAAATGACATTTTGTAAAGATAAAGATGATTTAAAGTTATGCGAATCAAAAGAAATTGTGAAAATAGATTAGAACTACTTTTATTAGAAACATGAAACCTATTAGATGGGTATACGGGAAAAGGAGCTAAGTTTGATTTGGACATTATAAGATGGGTTGAAACACTTCAAATGCATGTCTTTGAATTAAAATGACATAAACATAAACAAATTACTTAGCTACTTAATGTAACATATTAGTCTTCTTAAGGGGACCATGTCTTCTAAACCAAATCAACATTGGTAGAATAATTTACTTATGTTATGCCATTTTTGTAAATTAAATATAAGTTTTAAACATTAAAATAAGACAATATGGAGATTTTTTATGAATAATTTTATTGACGTAAATTGTAATGTATTGATATTTGAGTTTTTTAATTCTAAAATTATAAACTATAATGTATTGATTCAAAATATATTGTTTTAGAAAAATGACCATGAAAAATAGAAATAAAGAAAATGACAGTTTATTCAGACAAAGATGAGTTAATGTGATGAAAAAACAAAGCAATTTGTGAAAATAACATAGAGCTACTTTTATTAGAAACTTGAAACCTATAGTAGCCTTCTCAAGGTGACTACGTTTACTAAACCAAATCAACATTGGTAGAATGACTTACTTATTTTATACTTTTTGATGAATATAAAATATATGTTTTAAACGCTAAAATATGAGAATATGCAGAACTTTTTATGATTAATTTAATTGAATCAAATTGTAATTAATTGATATTTGAGTTTTTTTAAATTTCTAAAATTCTAAAATGTAATGTATTGATATCCTAATATGTATTTTTAAATGGATATGAAAAAAAGAAATAAAGAAAATGACAATTTATATAAACAAAGATGGGTTAATGTGATGGAAAACAAAACAAATTGTGAAAATAACATAGAGCTACTTTTATTAGAAACATGAAACCTATTAGATGGATACATGGGAAAGAACTAAGTTTGCTTTGATCATTATAGGATGGGTTGAAACACTCCAAATGCATGTCTCTGAATTAAAATGACATAAACATATGCATATTACTTAGCTACTTAATGTATTTGTTTAACATAGTAGCCTTCTTTAAGTGACTATGTTTTCTACACCAAATCAAAATTGGTATAATGATTTATTCATTTTATACCATTTTTATAAATTAAAAGTATGTTTTAAACACTAAAATAAGAGAATATGCAGATATTTTTATGATTACTTTGATTGACTTAAATTGTAATGTATTGATATTTGAGCTTTTTAAGTCTGAAATTCTAAAATGTAATTTATTGATATCATAATATGTTGTTTTTAAAAACATAACCATGAAAAAATAAAAAAGAAAATGAGAATTTATATAGACAAAGATGGGTTAATGTGATGAAAAAAAAATTCCTCAAATAACGTAGAGCTACCTTTATTAGAAACATGAAACTTACAGTAGCCTTCACAAGGTGACTATGTTTACTATACCAAATCAACATTCGTAGAATGGTTTACTTATTTTTCACTTTTTTAAAAAATTAAATATATGTTTTAAACACTAAAACAAGAGAATATGCAAATTTTTATGATTAATTCTATTCACTTATATTTTAATGTATTAATATTTGAATTTTTTTATCTAAAACACTAAAATCTAATGCATTGAAAATCCTTATAAGTTGTTTTACAAAAATGACCATGAAAAAAAGAAATAAAGAAAATGACATTTTGTAAAGATAAAGATGATTTAAAGTTCTGCGAATCAAAAGAAATTGTGAAAATAGATTAGAACTACTTTTATTAGAAACATGAAACCTATTAGATGGGTATACGGGATAAAAGCTAAGTTTGATTTGGACATTATAAGATGGGTTGAAACACTTCAAATGCATGTCTTTGAATTAAAATGACATAAACATAAACAAATTACTTAGCTACTTAATGTAACATATTAGTCTTCTTAAGGTGACCATGTCTTCTAAACCAAATCAACATTGGTAGAATAATTTACTTATGTTATGCCATTTTTGTAAATTAAATATAAGTTTTAAACATTAAAATAAGACAATATGGAGATTTTTTATGATTAATTTTATTGACGTAAATTGTAATGTATTGATATTTGAGTTTTTTTAATTCTAAAATTATAAAATATAATGTATTGATTCAAAATATATTGTTTTAAAAAAATGACCATGAAAAATAGAAATAAAGAAAATGACAGTTTATTCAGACAAAGATGAGTTAATGTGATGAAAAAACAAAGCAATTTGTGAAAATAACATAGAGCTACTTTTATTAGAAACTTGAAACCTATAGTAGCCTTCTCAAGGTGACTACGTTTACTAAACCAAATCAACATTGGTAGAATGATTTACTTATTTTATACTTTTTGATGAATATAAAATATATGTTTTAAACGCTAAAATATGAGAATATGCAGAACTTTTTATGATTAATTTAATTGAATCAAATTGTAATTAATTGATATTTGAGTTTTTTTAAATCTAAAATTCTAAAATGTAATGTATTGATATCCTAATATGTTTTTTTAAATGATTATGAAAAAAAGAAATAAAGAAAATGACAATTTATATAAACAAAGATGGGTTAATGTGATGGAAAACAAAACAAATTGTGAAAATAACATAGAGCTACTTTTATTAGAAACATGAAACCTATTAGATGGATACATGGGAAAGAACTAAGTTTGCTTTGATCATTATAGGATGGGTTGAAACACTCCAAATGCATGTCTCTGAATTAAAATGACATAAACATATGTATATTACTTAGCTACTTAATGTATTTGTTTAACATAGTAGCCTTCTTTAAGTGACTATGTTTTCTACACCAAATCAAAATTGGTATAATGATTTATTCATTTTATACCATTTTTATAAATTAAAAGTATGTTTTAAACACTAAAATAAGAGAATATGCAGATATTTTTATGATTACTTTGATTGACTTAAATTGTAATGTATTGATATTTGAGCTTTTTAAGTCTGAAATTCTAAAATGTAATTTATTGATATCATAATATGTTGTTTTTAAAAACATAACCATGAAAAAATAAAAAAAAAAAATGAGAATTTATATAGACAAAGATGGGTTAATGTGATGAAAAAAAAAATTCCTCAAATAACGTAGAGCTACCTTTATTAGAAACATGAAACTTACAGTAGCCTTCACAAGGTGACTATGTTTACTATACCAAATCAACATTCGTAGAATGGTTTACTTATTTTTCACTTTTTTAAAAATTAAATATATGTTTTAAACACTAAAACAAGAGAATATGCAATTTTTTATGATTAATTCTATTCACTTATATTTTAATGTATTAATATTTGAATTTTTTATCTAAAACACTAAAATCTAATGCATTGAAAATCCTTATAAGTTGTTTTACAAAAATGACCATGAAAAAAAGAAATAAAGAAAATGACATTTTGTAAAGATAAAGATGATTTAAAGTTCTGCGAATCAAAAGAAATTGTGAAAATAGATTAGAACTACTTTTATTAGAAACATGAAACCTATTAGATGGATATACGGGATAAAAGCTAAGTTTGATTTGGACATTATAAGATGGGTTGAAACACTTCAAATGCATGTCTTTGAATTAAAATGACATAAACATAAACAAATTACTTAGCTACTTAATGTAACATATTAGTCTTCTTAAGGTGACCATGTCTTCTAAACCAAATCAACATTGGTAGAATAATTTACTTATGTTATGCCATTTTTGTAAATTAAATATAAGTTTTAAACATTAAAATAAGACAATATGGAGATTTTTATGATTAATTTTATTGACGTAAATTGTAATGTATTGATATTTGAGTTTTTTTAATTCTAAAATTATAAAATATAATGTATTGATTCAAAATATATTGTTTTAAAAAAATGACCATGAAAAATAGAAATAAAGAAAATGACAGTTTATTCAGACAAAGATGAGTTAATGTGATGAAAAAACAAAGCAATTTGTGAAAATAACATAGAGCTACTTTATTAGAAACTTGAAACCTATAGTAGCCTTCTCAAGGTGACTACGTTTACTAAACCAAATCAACATTGGTAGAATGATTTACTTATTTTATACTTTTTGATGAATATAAAATATATGTTTTAAACGCTAAAATATGAGAATATGCAGAACTTTTTATGATTAATTTAATTGAATCAAATTGTAATTAATTGATATTTGAGTTTTTTTAAATCTAAAATTCTAAAATGTAATGTATTGATATCCTAATATGTTTTTTTAAATGATTATGAAAAAAAGAAATAAAGAAAATGACAATTTATATAACAAAGATGGGTTAATGTGATGGAAAACAAAACAAATTGTGAAAATAACATAGAGCTACTTTTATTAGAAACATGAAACCTATTAGATGGATACATGGGAAAGAACTAAGTTTGCTTTGATCATTATAGGATGGGTTGAAACACTCCAAATGCATGTCTCTGAATTAAAATGACATAAACATATGTATATTACTTAGCTACTTAATGTATTTGTTTAACATAGTAGCCTTCTTTAAGTGACTATGTTTTCTACACCAAATCAAAATTGGTATAATGATTTATTCATTTTATACCATTTTTATAAATTAAAAGTATGTTTTAAACACTAAAATAAGAGAATATGCAGATATTTTTATGATTACTTTGATTGACTTAAATTGTAATGTATTGATATTTGAGCTTTTTAAGTCTGAAATTCTAAAATGTAATTTATTGATATCATAATATGTTGTTTTTAAAAACATAACCATGAAAAAATAAAAAAAGAAAATGAGAATTTATATAGACAAAGATGGGTTAATGTGATGAAAAAAAAAATTCCTCAAATAACGTAGAGCTACCTTTATTAGAAACATGAAACTTACAGTAGCCTTCACAAGGTGACTATGTTTACTATACCAAATCAACATTCGTAGAATGGTTTACTTATTTTTCACTTTTTTAAAAAATTAAATATATGTTTTAAACACTAAAACAAGAGAATATGCAAATTTTTATGATTAATTCTATTCACTTATATTTTAATGTATTAATATTTGAATTTTTTTATCTAAAACACTAAAATCTAATGCATTGAAAATCCTTATAAGTTGTTTTACAAAAATGACCATGAAAAAAAGAAATAAAGAAAATGACATTTTGTAAAGATAAAGATGATTTAAAGTTATGTGAATCAAAAGAAATTGTGAAAATAGATTAGAACTACTTTTATTAGAAACATGAAACCTATTAGATGGGTATACGGGAAAAAGCTAAGTTTGATTTGGACATTATAAGATGGGTTGAAACACTCCAAATGCTTGTCTTTGAATTAAAATGACATAAACATATACATATTACTTAATTAGTTAATGTATTTGTTTAACATAGTAGCCTTCTCTAAGTGACTATGTTTTCTACACCAAATCAAAATTGGTAGAATGATTTATTCATTTTATACCATTTTTATAAATTAAATATATGTTTTAAACACTAAAATAAGAGAATATGCAGATTTTTTTTATGA
This sequence comes from Lathyrus oleraceus, assembly GCF_024323335.1. NCBI lineage: Eukaryota > Viridiplantae > Streptophyta > Magnoliopsida > Fabales > Fabaceae > Lathyrus > Lathyrus oleraceus. The sequence goes on along the minus strand of NW_026112691.1, from coordinate 11,131 downwards.
TTACTTTGATTGACTTAAATTGTAATGTATTGATATTTGAGTCTTTAATGTCTAAAATTCTAAAATGTATTGTATTGATATCATAATATGTTGTTTTAAAAAACATAACCATGAAAAAAAAGAGAATTTATATAGACAAATATGGGTTAATGTGATGAAAAAAAAATCCGAAAATAACGTAGAGCTACTTTTATTAGAAACATGAAACCTATAGCAGTCTTCATAAGGTGACTATGTTTACTATACCAAATCAACATTGGTAGAATGATTTACTTATTTTTCACTTTTTTTAAAAATTAAATATATGTTTTAAACACTAAAATAATAGAATATGGAAATTTTTATGATTAATTCTATTCACTTATATTGTAATGTAATAATATTTGAATTTTTTTATCTAAAATTCTAAAATATAATGTATTGATATCCTTATTAGTTGTTTTAAAAAAATGACCATGAAAAAAGAAATAAAGAATATGACATTTTATAAAGACAAAGATGAGTTAAAGTTATGCGAATCAAAACAAATTGTGAAAATAGATTAGAACTACTTTTATTATAAAGATGAAACCTATTACATGGATATACGAAAAAAGAGCTAAGTTTGATTTGGACATTATAGGATGGGTTGAAACACTTCAAATGCGTGTCTTTGAATTAAAATGAGATAAACATGAACAAATTACTTAGCTACTTAATTTATTTGTTTAACATAGTAGTCTTCTCAAGGTGACCATGTCTTCTACACCAAATCAACTTTCGTAGAATAATTTATTTATTTTATACCGTTTTTAAAAGTTAAATATATGTTTTATACATTAAAATAAGACAATATGGAGATTTTTTATGATTAATTTTATTGACGTAAATTGTAATGTATTGATATTTGAGTTTTTTTAATTCTAAAATTATAAAATATAATGTATTGATATAAAAATATGTTGTATTAAAATAATGACCATGAAAAATAGAAATAAGAAAATGATAGTTTATATAGACAAAGATGAGTTAATGTGATGAAAAAACAGAACAATTTGTGAAAATAAAGTAGAGCTACTTTTATTAGAAACATGAAACCTATAGTAGCCTTCTCAAGGTGACTATGTTTACTAAACCAAATCAACATTGATAGAATGATTTACTTATTTTATACTTTTTGATAAAAATAAAATATATGTTTTAAACACTAAAATAAGAGAATATGCAGAATTTTTTATGATTAATTTAATTGAATCAAATTATAATTAATTGATATTTGAGTTTTTTTAAATCTAAAATTCTAAAATATAATGTATTGATATCCTAAAATGTTTTTAAAAATAAATATGAAAAAAATAAATAAAGAAAATGACAATTTATATAAACAAAGATGGGTTAATGTGATGAAAAACCAAAACAAATTTATAAAATAACGTAGAGCTACTTTTATTAGAAACATGAAACCTATTAGATGGATACATGGGAAAGAGCTAAGTTTGATTTGATCATTATATGATGGGTTGAAACACTCCAAATGCTTGTCTTTGAATTAAAATGACATAAACATATACATATTACTTAATTACTTAATGTATTTGTTTAACATAGTAGCCTTCTCTAAGTGACTATGTTTTCTACACCAAATCAAAATTGGTAGAATGATTTATTCATTTTATACCATTTTTATAAATTAAATATAAGTTTTAAACAATAAATATTTTAGTGAAATCATTTGGAGCGCTACCAATCATCCTTTCATAATATAAAGAACTCAAAGTTTTGAGAAACATCTTTGTCATCTCCTTCTCCTCCATCAAATGGTTAATCAGAGCAGCAACCTCAGGCCATCTCTGAGCGTATTCTTGGAATGATTCCTTATCCTTTTATGACATAGCACGAAGATGGTCACGATCAGGATCCATGGCAAAATTATACTTTTACTGACATACAAACGCCTCTAAAATGTAATTAAAAGAACTCATATAAGCATTGTCCAACTCCATATACTACTTCAAAGTTGCACCAGTCAAACTGTCTTGGAAATAATGGATTAACAACTTATCATCATTAGTGTGAGTAGCCACCTTCCAGTAAAATATAGTCAGGTGACTATGAGGATAGGAATTACCCCTGTACTTTTCAAAGTCATGGACCTTGAATTTGACAGGGATCTTAATATTGGGCACCAAGCATAAATCTTCAGCATTTTTACCAAACAAGTCTTTACCCTTCATAACTTTCAACTCTTTCTGCAATTCTTGAAATTGATCCTGGAATTCATCCATTCTCTCATAAACATCTGGATTCTCACTAGGAGCAGTGTAATAGATATGATCCTCTACTTGTTGGCACAACATGCACAACTGGAGGATAAGTAGTGACCATTACAGGTTGAACTGGGAAGAAACTTGATTAACCAAAAGGATCTTCAGTTAAAGGGTTGCACATTCTCTGGCATATATTGGGCAGGGAGGCATACGCCAAGGATAACCAACAGGCATCTGATTCTGCTGTGGGAGGTCCAGTAGGCACATCAAATACAATGGGAGTTATTTCCATCTCAAAGTAACAATAATTGAGTATGAGACGGAGGGTGGAGGCTGATTCTGAATTGCCACCAAAGATTCCAAAGAGGAGTCAATTGTCCATTCTTGATTTCAATGAATTCACATCTTCACGAAGTTCCCTTTTCTCTTGCTCGAATGTCTCCACTTTGGTCTGAGTTGGCTATGAGTTTGTACCGATGAGTCAGCTTGTCTTTACGAAAACGAAGGACAAACAAATGAAACTCTGAAAAACACTAAGGCAGAAAGCAAGACCCAAATGATTGTAATGATGCTTGACCCCAAGCAATGTGCAAATGATTATATTCAAGGAACTAAGAAATTAAAAACATGTTACAAATATCATAAGTAATAGCTCATTAAAAGAAAAACTCGAATTTTCATTTCATTAAAATATCTGGAAGGATTATAATTTTAATACATGATTTCAAAGAAATCATAAACAAAAGACGTAAACTAAAGCCTAGGATCCGAGGAAACCACAATTAAAGAAGATGCCCCTTCATGCTGCAACTTCCTATTGAGCTTCCTTCCTTAAGCTTCAAAAGTAGTCTTCATATCAGCCTTTTCTTTCAAGATCTTGTCAACAACACCTTTCTAGGAACCAGACCTAGCCTCTTGATCCCTCTTCTTTTTCTTTCCATGTTGTTCAATCAAACCGTCCTTCTGGTAAGAAGATCATCTTTCTCCTTCAATTCCCTTTGTAGTTCTAAACTCTCTGCATTCAAAACAAGAAACTTTCTCTCCCAAGCATATCTTTCTTGCTTCATATGAGTGTAAGACCCCAATTTTTACCCTAAGATCCCTCATGTTATCTCATCATATGTATTGGCTTTGGGATCACACCTTAGCATCCTTCTTACCCCTTATTCATTGGGTTTGCATTGGGAAATATCACCAAGAACATTTTGATTATATCATACTTTGTTTACTAAACAAAATGCCAAAAATATTTCTACGTATAGCCTTGTTTATTTTGTAGGTAGTGTGTGCATTCACCAATGCCTCATCAAGCTCATATCTAGGGTTTAAGACCCTCAGTACAAGGAGATAAATCAAGGTATGGTTCAAATTGGTTCTAGACATCGTATATGCCCCCCCATAATCTTCACTTATCATTTTGATCAAGAAATCATCAAGAGTTTGAAGCTTGTTTGCCTTGGAAGCCCTAATTCATCTGGGTATCTTGTGTGACTTCCTCAACAAGTTTCTTCAACATTTGATCAAATATTTCAAGGGATAATTCATTATACATCATATTATTCATATATGATCCTCCATGAGTCCCAAAGATTAAGAGAACTTCAAGTTTGCAAGTTTGTTCAAGAAGGTTAACTAGAGAAAGTCAACTGATCAAAACTGGGGTTCCCTAGACCCTATCTCCTACAATTTTTGCCATATGAAAATGATTCCAATATAAACGTTACTCTTTATGACCTTCCAAACAACTTTAATGTTGAAATCAAGAGCTAGGTTTGCTTGGAAAGTCATTTTTTGTGGTGAAAGATTATAGGTCATTTTGTATGTGCCCTAGTTAGGAAGTCAACTTCCAAGGACCATAACTTGCTCAATTTTTATGAGATGAAGGCCATCCAAGTTTCATGATCAATTTCAAGATGTATTCTCCAACTTTTATTCTTTGAGAAATGTCAAGTTCAACTTTCAAAGGCATGTGCCAAGAGGAAACATTATAGGTGATTTTGGACCATTACCATTGAACAAGAAATTTTCCTCAACTTCTAAAATGCATAACTCCCTCATGCCAAATCCAAATGAGGTCAAATTTGTAAGCAAATTGAAGAATATTGAAATAGATACAACTTTTGAAAGAACTTTTTCTATTTGAAGCTCATAGCAAAAGTTATTCAAATTGGAAGAAGTGGATATTTGTCTTGGTACTTAGAAAGTTTTCAATTATATTTGATTTCTCAAACTTCCACCTCAAAATTCATCATGATCCAAGCTTAAAATGTAAAAGTGTTCAACATGAAAGTTGTTCCCCTTGATTTCACCTTTCCGAAAAGTCCAAAATTACTTCATTTGGACAAGATTTGAGGGAATTGTACATAGCTACTTTGTTGGGTTTGTTTTGGCAAGATTTGGATTCAAATGATCATTTCCCTTTGCATGCTTCCATGTGATGACCTCAATACTCATTATGCACTAATTGAAGTTGGATTGCATCATTCTTTAGGCCTAAATCATTTCCTATGCATCCATGCACTATGGTTTCTAATTTTGTCAAAAATTCAAAGGGTGCAAAACTGAATTCAATTGGCTATATAAACAAGTGCATTACCTCAAAAATGACACACACACCTTGCACAAGCTTTGCCAAGAGATATCAGAACCTCACACCATAGAATTCCTTGAAGATTTCTTTGAAATTGAGTTTGAATTTCACCTTCTGTTTTGAAGTTCAAACTCCAAGGATTCATAGCCTTTCTCATCTCAATTGATCACTACAAGCAAAAGGAGGAAGAATCGAGCAAATTCAGATCGAGATCAAGCCAATTTGAAGCTAGCCGAAGGTGATTTCTTCAAAAACTTTGAGCCTTCGATTCTCTCTCAATTCTTCACCATTCTCTTTGATTTTTGGTTGGATGAAGTCCTACCAATGTAGGCAACAAGATTGAGTTGCTTTGAGGTAAAATCGAAGCAACTCAAATCATGAACCTCAGATTTCAAATCCATGTATCTTTCTATATATTTGGAATTGGAAGAAATGGAGGCCAGATTCGTGCTCCTGAGCATTTTTCCTTCAAAAACATGTACTCACTTTTCATTTTTCGTTAGGTTGAGGATGGACCAGTCCGGTGAGGTCCACCGGAAAAGATGACCGAGCTAGGGCTCTGGTGTTGCGTTGGCAAGGTCCAAGCCATTTGATCTGGTTCCCATGTTTTAATCTTCGCCCTTGGTTCTGATTACCATTGGTGTGACGCGTTTGACTTGGTTTATCGTGGATAGCACGCACGTGGCCATTAGATTTGCCACCTTAATTAATGAGGGAGATCTGATGGCCCTTGTTTTTTTGAATTTATTTATATTTTCTTATTTTTCATTTAATCCCTTTATTTAGTTTAATTCATATTAATTTTGATTTTAATCCAAAAAATATGGGACTTTCACAAAAAATCTTTAAATATTTTTCTCTTCCATATTTTGAATTAAAATAATTTTTTGGATTAATTTTGGTATTTTTCATGAATTAAATGTTTTTGTGCATATTTTTAATTGTTTAAAAATACTTCTGTCTTTTAAAAATGGTGATTTTTTTGTCTAAGATCCTTTGACCTTGTTCGACCTAGGATAAATCCCTTGGCCATTTATTTGGTGTTTTGAAGGGATTTTAGGTTTTGACCAAATTTAAATGCTTTTTAATCCTTTTCTAAATTGATTTTTCCTCCTCCCTGTCATCATCAAACCCATAGAAAGGAGGCACAAAATTGTCCTTCAAATTCTGCCCCAGACCGGGCCCAGGTTGACTACCAGCACCAAAACCAGCAGCATTGTTCACTACTCCCACAGTTGCTCTCTTTTCACCGTCTCTGGATCCACCCAGCCCCTGGTTGGAGACACCATCCAGATTAACAACACTGTTAGCTGCAGAAGCCCGCTCAAGCTTCTCAACCTTATCTGCTAAAGCTTTCTGACCAACTGCAAAACCCTGCATGATGTTGATCAGCTCAGTCATCTTGTCCTTCAGCTCAAGGAGATCAGTACTCGGAAGATCCATCAGCCTAGGAGTATTGCGTCTGGTGAAGTATCTGTGAGGACGGGTTGAGTGCAAGGGTACAACTCTACGAGCGCGAGCAATGATTCCTGCAAAACAGCAGACAGGTTAATATGCATGAATGCAACGTCTATCCATATGAGGAAGCTTCTGTCCTTCGATCCTGGTTTCATCGAGACAGATAAAATTTCGACAATAACATTCTGGCATCAGGATGTCTCTCAACCAGACTCTCAATCAATAATACTCCCCATATGGCTAGACGTGAGTTTGAGTGCAGATGAATGCAAACTGAGAATGATGCAGATGAATGAATGCAATGCATTGCCATCCTCCAAGTCATCTGATCATCTGTTGCTCTGAATCACAGCCCGGATCTCTGAACTGATCACAACCATCTGAGGAATCTGTAACCACAAATCCAACTCAAGGGTTCCGAAATAAACGGAAGATACATCATCATCATCGGACAATCTCTGAGCAGATACCCAATAATCATCTGAATCGGCCCGGGGAATCCTGAAATAAACGGATCCCCACTGATAATATCTCGGCCCGGGGAATCCTGAAATAAACGGATCCCCACTGATAAATCACAGACAGCACTCTGGCGTCACGGCAATAAATGACCATAAGTCCGACTTATAAATAGAACTCTGATCCGCAAACAAAAAGTCACCAACTGAGTCACCATCTGATCATGCATCTGAAAGAATCACCCTCCCCTCACAGGTAAATTCTAAACAGGTCATCCTAAGGCGGATAATAGTCTCGACAATCGGGCAGAGATACTCAATGGGTTTGCCCTTTCGGGTGTGCCATTGTAGCTCTCCTGAGATCGTCTAAACCAAAGATCCGGGAAATGATCGGTCACCAGAGTCAACAGCTCAACAGAGATAACCCAACCAAAGTGGAAAACCCCACTGGAAGAGCACTTCTCAGATGAACCTCGTCCGGCTTGTGGTATGTCACGTAGCAACAATATGCCCAACCGGCACATGAGCGACGTGAGACCACGCTAATCCTAGGTGTACACTCGGGCCTGGGTTTTAGCCCCACTCAGAACACCCACCCCAAAACAGAGGAACCACCTGCACAGAGGACGGCAACAACATGATAGTATGATGCATGCAGACATTAATGCAAATACATACACAGTCAGAATAATAAATGCAATAAATCAACATCACAAGCAACCTAAACTATCCTAGAACGCTAGGAAGGACTCGCTTAAGGACGATGGACCAGCACAGGTCTACATCGATGATCCCCAGCAGAGTCGCCAGCTGTCGCATCCTGCGAAAAATCAACCGGCGAAGCTCAAATAAAAATACAACACAGAGCCGCCACTGCGCGTTATTTATCCCAAGATAGGGAAAGGAAACGCTCAGAGAAACCTGGAAAGGAAATGGTCTTGCGACCAAAGAGAAAGGGTAAGGGAGTCGGTTACGCAAGGGGAAGGTATTAGCACCCCTCACGTCCGTCGTACTCGACGGGATCCACGTCCTAGAATAAAGAATAGGTTGCTAAACATCACACACACACACGGGGAACGCAGGTTGGGTTAGGAGGAACGAGCTCGATAAGGTATCGCACCTTATGCCTACATATCTTGTCTGGAACAAGAATCAGAGCCACTGTAGTTCGGCTTACGCACGCCAAACAACACAAAACATACAAACAAGCAAGGGTGGCAAACATGGAGCCCGACAACCACTGGATGGAATTACGTCGGCATCCGAACCAAAACACACTCAAAAGGGCAAACGTGGAGCCCGACAGCCAATCACTGGGCTTACGTCGGCATCCGAACCCAAAACACACAATCAGATAACAAACAAACACAAACAAAAAGAAAAAGGTTGCCCGGAGTGGTCTCGCACGACCACCTGCCTACATACCTCGTCTGGAACGAGGATCAGGGCGATGTAGTTCCCCTGAAAGGGACTGAAAATCTAACCAGATAACAGAGGGAGACACAACACTAGGGAGACTACGACTCGAGCCTAGATGTTGTCATGCAAAGTCGTCCCTAAGTTAAGGTTTCTAGCTACTTGCATAAGCAAACTATTCCTATCCAGGAAAGAAGCAAGCACACAAGCATACAGAATAATTCAAGCATACATCAAATGAGAACAAGCATCTCAAACAGATATCCACATAGCACGCACTATAGCCAAACAAGGGGCTCACACAATAGGTTTGACTGCCTCAGCAAGTCGTCTGTACGGGCTGTGTTTGCTCTTAACCTTGCCATTACGAGGCTAGGTGAAGCAGATGAAGGGTGAAGTGAGGATCAGACCTCACAGCTCTTATCCCTGACCAGGGAGAGCTTCTGACAAATGAGCATGGGTCCAGAATGGGGAACCCTTCTATACTCAGAGACTCTGACACAATGTGCACTGCACGGATCTTGGGCTTGGATCTCAATGCTAAACCATGTAATGGGAGCAAGGAGAAGACTCCACTGAATAGTGGGGGATAGATTGCTTATCCCTAACTTCCACCAATTGCCTTATTTAAAGGACTTTCACCTGCTTGGCACAAAAAATAAACAACCACAATCATTGCCTCTTAAGGAGGACTTCAGACATTTATTTGCCCGGCCCGGTAACAGCCGGGTCTCCAGACTACATGAAGTTAGGAAGTTATACCTCAATGCAAGTTGCTTAAGCAAAGCAAAGCAAAAGTTCACAAGGAACTGAGCAACTAAAGTACCTGGAAACAATCAAACACAGTTAGTACTCAGACAGACAAAACTAAACAGCAAGTATCAATCAGTTAATCTATACAGATCAATGCACAACAAAGCAAGCTCAAAGCTCAAGCCCAAACTTCACAACCTACAAAACAATGTTATGTTAGTGTACAAACATCAAACAACATCAATTGCATTTAACTTGATTCATTCTCCATGTGCATGCTTTTGATCCTGAAAAATCAAGCAAATATTAGCAACAAGACCACTAGGCTAAGCCTAGGGTCCAAAGGCAAGAAAAATCCTAAACAGCAAGGTATTCACCAACCAAAGTCAAATTAATGTCAAACAAAAGCCAACACACTTGGTCCCATATCCATATCATTCATCATGTTCATGTTATGCACAAAACAATCCAAACTAGTTCAAATGAAGCACCAAACATGCAAACAGAACTATTGCATTCAAATCCACATCAGAACAAATCCAAAAATCTCAAATAAATTACACCTAAACAGGGGATATTCCAGGTATGGCACACCAAATTTCAGCTTAATTGGGCAAAGGTAACTATGTCAATGAAAATCAACAAAACAGACACAACTATATGCTCAAATCACAACATCAACACATGCTTCCACTTCAAAAATTCATAACTCAATGAAAACAGTAAAGAAATGAGTGAGACCAAAACAGGGATGTCACATCATGTGTCTATAACTATCATACAAAATTTCATGATCATTCAATGCCATATGAGCATTTCACATTGATTCTACCAACCTATGTCACATGAACTTGCATATTTGACCAACAGAAATGGAAAATAGCAATCAATTTGAAAATGCTACATAAAATTCCACAAAAATTCACATAGCATTTTAACATGTTAATCAACCATCATGCAAAATTTCACATTAATCCAACAAGTATAGGTCACTCAAATAAATCCAGCAAGTTGGCATAATGAGGTGTGACACAAATTGTCACACCTAAGTTCAATAATTCATATCTCAATGATCAGGTATCAAAAATTCATGAAATTTACATGTAAATAAACATCATCCAGTCCACAATCATCACAAAAATTTTCAAGAATTTCTCTTTAGAATATGAGGTTCATTTGATGACACAATAGCACAAAGATCCAAAAATGCACATATGTGAAAGAACCTAGGTCAATAATAATAATTCCACCATGCACAACTTTGACCAATAGGTCAAACAAATTCTACACTCAACAACAAAGTCAAAGAACAATCCTCATATTTTTTTCTGAATTTTCTATAAATTTTTTATGAATTTTTAAACATGTTAATGAATTTTTATGAATAATTAAATTAAGTGAAATTCCACAATGGCAGATCTGTAATTAAAGATGGCGGGAGCGGGAAACCTCCAATTCGAATATTCAAACAGAAAACAAGATCAAAACAAGCTTTTGTCATCGTCTTCATCACACAACATTTTCCAGATTTCAAGAATTTGAAGAACAAGAAATTTCACTAAAATGAGCAAGTCACAGTCTAGTCATTCGAATCGTCGCAACATGAGGAACACGAATATCAACTTGATTTCTCCTAAAAGTTTATATCATGCGAATCGAATCAATTAGGGTTTGATTACAAAACTTCAATTCCAGATTTCGTGAGCTATGGTTCACTATAACCAAAACCAACCAGATCATTGAACTCACATACACAGCAAGGGCTTTCAACACAATATAACCAACAAGCATATCATGAAACTCGAAAAACTTCAAAACCTGGAAATGGCCAAAGGTTCGCGTGGCCTTGGCCATGGCTTAATCCTTCAAAACAGATGCAGAAGGAGGATGAAGAAGGTGAATGGAGTGCTTGCTTCAGGTCCAGGTGCTTCTAGTGCACCAAACCCACGATTTGCCATGAATGAATGCATTTTGGAAGTTGTAATTGGTGGAGCAATCGATGATTAGAACCAAACAGATGTAGAGGAAGGATGCCAAGATCAACACAAAAAGAGATTCGAGAATTGATCCACAATTGAAGAAGATTGATGAGTTTGAAGGTTTTTGTGTCTTGAGGTTTTGAGAGAGTTTTGGAAAGTTTGAGATCCAATCTTGGGTAAAAGTGATTTTCTGTTATGCTTAGAAAGTAATTAGGATTATATATGTGTGCT